>NC_136589.1:2875983-2930983 GCF_910589615.1 Taurulus bubalis | reverse complement strand
CTATGCAGAAAACCCTCAAATAAAGTGTAAACTGCAGAGATCTAACTGTGTGGATATTTATTTGTATCAGCTTTAGGTGCTAAAACCAGCATGCACCCCAAACTGATGCAGGAATGTATTTTCTATCAGCGACAAAAGGTTCCATTTTGTTAAGAGGAATTGTTGACAAAGCTTGCACGGCTGGCCAACTCCACACCACTTCCTGTTTCGCAGAAACCCCTGAGCTCTGATGGCTGTCAGGTTTCTTAGCAACCTCAGACAGAGAAGGCTTGAAGAGCAGAAACTGTTTCACACCAATGATGAGATGCAGGAAACCCAGCGAGCGCTGTGGTCCCAGTGCTTTGCAACAAATACAAAACCCACGACTCTCACAAGCTTTACCGCGTCGGTGATGTTTACCAGAATACAGGCGTGATATTAAACAAAAAGATACAAAGATGAAAGGTTACACCTACATTCCTCCACTTCTATATGGAGGAAGACACGTTGAGTCTGTGAAAAGAGAAATATTCAGAATAGAAAGCTGAGAGCAGTGAGCTAATTAAAGTGTCTGAACAAGTGCAGGCAGAAACATGAGCACTCATATACACCAAGTCCAGCATCCATGTGTTTACACCCTGGTTTGGTCTCCCCTCCCTGAAGCATCTATCTGTGTGTGGGCTCCAGCAGCTGCACACTTCTTTATTTAAAATGTTTAATTTATTGGTTATCTGAATAAACCCCCGAAAAATGAGCTTAAAGTAGCTGTAAGCGGCAGAAACAGAGCGCCAGTTATTTTAAAAACATGGCGGGTCGCTGTTGGGACGTTGAAACCAAGAGATGAACCGGCCGCTTTGTTAAGTTGTTGCATTGTTACGTTGTTGCATTGCTGCATTGCTACGTTGTTTCATTGTTGCATTACTACGTTCTTGCATTGTGACGTTGCATTGCTACGTTGTTACGTTGTTACATTGTTACGTTGTTACATTGTTGCATTGCTACGTTGTTACATTGTTACGTTGTTACATTGTTGCATTGCTACGTTGTTACATTGTTACGTTGTTACATTGTTGCATTGCTACGTTGTTGCATTACTATGTTCTTGCATTGTGACGTTGTTGCATTGTTCCATTAGATTGTTGCATTGTTACGTTGTTGCATTGTTACATTGCATTGTTGCATTGCTACGTTGTTGCATTGCTACGTTGTTACATTGTTGCATTGCTACGTTGTTGCATTGTTACATTGTTGCATTGTTACATTGCTACGTTGTTACATTGTTGCATTGCTACGTTGTTGCATTGTTAGATTGTTACATTGTTGCATTGCTACGTTGTGGTGTTGTTACATTGTTGCATTGTTACATTGTTGCATTGCTACGTTGTGGTGTTGTTACATTGTTGCATTGTTACATTGTTGCATTGTTACATTGTTGCATTGCTACGTTGTTACATTGTTACATTGTTGCATTGCTACGTTGTTACATTGTTGCATTGCTACGTTGTTGCATTGTTAGATTGTTACATTGTTGCATTGCTACGTTGTGGCGTTGTTACATTGTTGCATTGCTACGTTGTTGCATTGTTGCATTGCTACGTTGTGGCGTTGTTACATTGTTGCATTGCTACGTTGTTGCATTGTTACATTGTTGCATTGCTACGTTGTGGCGTTGTTGCATTGTTACAATCTTATATTCCGATGTGATGTTAAGATGTTCCGTTATCATTTGAACCAAAATCAAGCTCTTCTCCCGTTACCAGGTAGTTTTGTTGCTCTAAACATAACTAATGGTTCATAACGTTCAGTGTTGTGTTTCTGCTAACGCAAAACAAAGCTGACGTGAAACTGATTCACTGTTTCAGAAACCTCGTCATTCAGCGTGTTCTCTGGTTTACAGAGTTTCACGAGGGGAACATGTTTCCGGTCCTGTAGGTTGAACGAAACGCCCGTGCGATCTTTCCTTGAGGATCCTCTCTGACGTGTCCCGTGTGTTGGACTCTCTCCTGTCAGGTGGCATCACCCGCGACACCTTCCAGAAGGAGCTCTGGTGCTACGACCCCGCCGCCGACGCTTGGAGCCGCCGAGCCGACATGAAGGAGCTCCGCGGCCTGCACTGCATGTGCACCGTCGACGACCGGCTCTACGTCATGGGCGGGAACCACTTCCGGGGCAGCAGCGACTACGACGACGTCCTGGGCTGCGAGTACTACGGCCCGGACTCGGACCAGTGGACGGTGGTGGCGCCCATGTCCCGGGGCCAGAGCGACGTCGGCGTGACGGTGTTCAACGGGCAGATCTACGTGGTGGGAGGCTATTCCTGGAACAGCCGGTGCATGGTGGACATTGTGCAGCGGTACGATCCGGAGCGCGACGCGTGGGACCGTGTGTTCAACGTGCTGGAGCCCCTGGGGGGGATCCGAGCCTGCACCATGACCGTGCATCTGCCGGAAGGGTCGGTGGACGAGGCTCAGCTGCAGGAGGGGCCGCTGCCTACAGCTAAGAGCTGATACTGCACCACCTGCACGCTCGGCTACTTATCTAACGGTAGCATTCAGCGGTTTGCACCTCTTCCTCAGACTTTACTGTTAAAAAGACATTTCCTGTCTTTGCTTTTATTGTCAGTCATGAAGCATCCGCTCGTGTTCTTTCTCTCTCTGGCTCCGCTTGTAAAAAGGAAACAAAGGGTCTCATCGGCCGGACCTCCATTCATTGGGCATTATCGCTGTTTCACAAGCTGACGCAATGTAAAGAGATCAAATTGTCTCTCTGCTTTCAGTTTGTAAAAAGGAGAGAAAGGCTGAAGCGCTTCAAATCGACCGCCAAAGTTCTGCTCGCAGCTTCTGACTCGTGAAAATACTGTGACCAAAGAATACAGCTGCCGTTATTTTTTATCTTTTCTTCGCTCTGTGATGCTTTTACAACTCAAGACCAAAAACAAGGATGACTTTATCCTGCTAACAAGCGCCGTCTGTTCCACCGTCACCAGCGCTTCAGACCAGGACTCCAGTCATGAGACGGAAGCAAGAATGACACGAATTTGGAAATTCCGCCTGTTAATCAGACGCGTGAAGGCCACATTTTTTTCGAGATAAAACCGTGATTAGCGCACATGCAGATCCAACAGGCATGTACAAATATAGAAGTTATGTTTTGTATATTTATATATATGTGTGCAGTGTTTCTTAAGATGAAAATAAACTGTTGATGTCACACTTATTCGGCGTCAGTGAAGGCCAGAGCTCCACACACACACACACACACACACACACACACACACACACACACACACACACACTAATCCACACTCACACTCACCACAGACTCACACACACACACACACTCACACACATACACACACACACACACACACACACTAATCCACACACACACACGCAAAGACTCACACTCACCACAGACTCACACACACACACACACTCACACACACACTAATGCACACACTCACTTACGCACACACTCACGCATACACACACGCACACACACTCAATCACACACACACATTCACGCACAGACTCACACACACTTACGCACACACACTAATGCACACACTCACTTGCGCACACACTCACTCACACACACACTCACGCACACACTCACACACACACTCATGCACACACACACTCACGCACACACACACTCACGCACACACACTAATGCACACACTCACTTACACACACACTCACGCACACACTCACACACACACTCATGCACAGTCATGCACACACACACACACACTCACGCACAGACTCACACACACTCATGCACACAGTCATGCACACACACACACACACATACACACACACTCAATCACACACACTCACACACTTACGCACACACTCACACACTCTTTTAGGTGCATCTGATGCAAGTGGAATGACGACTACAGTGCCCTTGAGACGTCGACCTTCACCTTGCAGATAAGACCACAGTCTGTCGATTCATACGCCAGGGAGGAAAAATAAAGAAAAGAGACTTCACATAGAAAAGATGCACGAAGCAGTATATATATATATATATATATATATATATATATATATATATATATATATATATACTACACAGTAAGATGTGAGTCATGGCCTAACCCCGCTGCACTCTTCATTCAAATAAAGCAAATAACTTGAAAAGAAGCCGACGTAGCTCAACGTTGAGAGAATGAATGTCTCCTGGTTGAAGTGTAGGAATTGTTATTCTGGGGTTTTACAGACATGATGGTCCGAGAGGGTGAAAACCCTGCAGCACTCTGAGTCTCCACCACAGCACATGACCCAGTGTACCACTTACATGGCCAACTCTATAATTCATCACGGAGCGAGGGAAAACACATTTGGCCATCTGGACGACAGATGTCACCTTGAAATGACGAGTCTTGTTTTGTTTTGGCAGCTCTGGCCTTGTGCCTTCCTCTGGAGGAAAGCATTTCATTATTGTACCCGGAGTACACGGATCTGATCTACTCATCTTTCCTTCTGAAGGGAACCTTGTTCAACTGTTCCTCTGAGTTTCTACACTAAGCGGTAACCATGGCCAGGGCTTGTGAAGCAAATATTATCCCTTTGATGACACTTCAAACACAGGCTTAAAGGAACAGTTTGCTCCAAAATAAAATGAATGTTTTTCTCTGACCGCTTGTGTTTATCTAGATTGTTTTGATGTGAGTTGCAAAGTGTTTGAGATATCTGCCTTCTCTATAATGTATCGGGAATATATAGCGCTTGGCTTCAAAGTGGTAAATAAAAAAAAAACATTCTGCTCACAACTAGGTTTGTGGATTATTTTAAGCAACCAAATACATTGCTGTTGAGCTCCAACCTCTCTTGTCACTTCGGGTTTTAAAAAACCAAGATGGCGACGGCCAGAAACCAAGATGGTGAAGGCCAGAAACCAAGATGGCGATGGCCAGGAACCAAGATGGCGACGGCCAGAAACCAAAATGGTGATGGCCAGAAACCAACATGGCGATGGCCAGAAACCAAGATGCCGATGGATATAAACCAAGATGGCGACGGACAGAAACCAAGATGGTGAAGGCCAGAAACCAAGATGGTGATGGCCAGAAACCAAAATGGTGACGGCCAGAAACCAACATGGCGAAGACCAGAAACCAACATGGCGACGGCCAGAAACCAAGATGGCGATGGCCAGAAACCAACATGGCGACGGCCAGAAACCAACATGGCGACGGCCAGAAACCAACATGGCGACGGCCAGAAACCAAGATGGCAACAGTCAGAAACAAAGATGGCGATGGATAAAAACCCAGGTGGCGACGGCCAGAAACCAAGATGCCAAATGCCAAAGAGGCCTCATGACCTCAGTCCACAAACCAATGGGTGACGTTACTGTGACGATGTCTGCCTCCTAAATACAGTCTGTTGGTTTAACTTAAGTCACGATCATTTCCGGGCTCGCAATCACGTAGATTACATACAAATTAATTTAGTAGGTTATGAACAAGCATTTATTTCCATCAGAACAGATACGACTGGTGTTTGAGAAGATATTTAACACATTTAAAGGGACTTTCCAGTTCATGATGTTCCTTTTAATTAAAATATCTCAGCACTCCTTCCATCTGTTCATCTTGGGAACTCATTCATTTAATGAAAGTAGAATGATTGTTTTTTTTAAAGACATGTTTTTTCTCTTAGTCACAAGCAGAGTTGTTCCCACTTTGAAGAAAGACTAATACTTCCAACAGAAACTGTCCTTGGTTATAAAACATTCCAGCCTTTTTATCTAGCTCCACAGAGCTGCAGAGCCCTTCCCCTTTTCCACACTATCTCGGAGCAGATAATTCGTTTTTTCATGGTTAAGTTTCTGGGTTTACAAATAGTGAAAAGGCTGAGGCTGCGAGGGCAGAAGGAGCTGAGAACCCAAAACCTCCACCAACACAAAAGCTCTATTCTCTTTTTCTCCAGAGTTTTTCTTTCCTTTGAGAAGCATCTTCAAGAGGTTGGTAGTTTGTGTTCTTGCACAGAGAGAAGGAGCCTGCGATGTCTCTGACGGGTGAAGTGTGTGTGGTGACGGGAGCCGGTGGCTTCCTGGGAAAGAGGCTGCTGAGGCTGCTGCTGCAGGAGGAGAACGCGGCGGAGATCCGGCTGCTGGACATCCGAGTGCAGCCACAACTTCTAGAGTCTCTGGAGGGTAAAGATCCGTCTTCATTACACTTTATTCACAATATAGAAAGAGATCAAGCTGAACTAACTCTTTCTTTTCTTTAAAGATGTTCAACTTCATTCATTCCATGAAATGAAGTGCAGCTTCTCTAATTTCATAAACATTCTAATAATATAATAATAACTTTATTTATAGCACCTTTAAAAACAAAGTTTACAAAGTGCTCTACAGAGAAGCAAAGCAGTTTAAGTTAAATACCGGTAAACAAAAAGAACCATAAAGGCAATGAATACAATAAAACCAAACAAATAACCATGAGAGCAAATGGAATAGAAAACATACAAACAAATAAATAAAACATACAAACAAATAAATAAAATATACCTGGTGTCGTTGGACCCACTTAAAAAAAAAAAAAAAAATACTAATTCATAATATAAAAATTATTATTGGCTTAAAATAAAATAACAGTCTTGGGCTTAAATGTATTATTTTTATATACTTATTTAACAAAACTGTAACCCTTGAGCCTACTTTAAAAAACATTTGTTAATGTCCTTACCAACATGTCAAAGAGGTCATTAAAACCACCGTACAATTATATATTATTATTTTACACTTTTAGATAAAAACATTTACAACACAACAATTTAATTATTTTCTATATAATAAATGCTAGATTTATTTTTCACTGTCTTGGATACATCAATGATGAGCAATGATATGAATCACTGCAGTGCCCCTAGTGGACAACAGAAGAATAGCATGTATTGGCCAAAGAGGACAAAAAATGGACAATTACAATACTACAAAAATACAATATTATAATTTTGTTGTCAGGGCTCCAGATTGAAAGTCTGACATCATTAAAAAAATCTTTGTTCTTTGTATTTTTGCTTCAGTTTATTATAGACTATAAAAGATTAAAAGAGCTGAGGTTCAACTCCCAAAACGCCCTTTGGCAAAATGAATGCAATATGCTCACGATACACAAGGGTTGAGGATAAAACACACGTGAAAATACTGTACCCGACATCCAAATGACCAGATCTCATGTTGTGTTAATGGACGAGGGTTTCTGGTTCTCAGACTGCAGAGGCGACACCAGGCTGAGTGTTTTCGAGGGCGACATCAGAGACGGGGACTTCCTGAGGAAGAGCTGCCGAGGAGCATCGATCGTCTTCCACATAGCGTCCATCATCGACGTGACGGACGCAGTGGAGTACAGCGAGATCTACGGGGTCAATGTCAAAGGTACGGTCAAGGTCACGGTCAAGGTCACGACTCTGACTGGGTTTCACTGTAAGGGACTTTGTGGCTTCTGTTAACGCCTCAAAATGCTTTCAATTGATCACTTTTAACACGTGTTTGTGTGAGAGAATAATAACTCAGGTCTCCTGAGTGAAAGTCTGCTGTTTGTTTAACACGTCCACCGCCTTCCTGTTTACACTCCACACATAGCTTTCAGTGAAGGTCCCTCAATGAACTACCACACCTCTGTTATCGTACAGATTCTGATTTATTGACTTATTTTACTATTCACAATATATAGAAAATTATCAAGCAGACCAATTTTGATTGCAACTAACTCTTTCTTTCTTTAATGCTTTTCAACTTCAGCCATGAAAATAAATGCAGCTTCTCTGATTTAATCTGTTTAATTTCTTTGTTGGTGTGAAAAGAACAAAGGTTTAACCTCCTCTAGGTATTAAGATCTATTTTAACCTCCTCTAGGTATTAAGATCTATTTTAACCTCCTCTAGGTATTAAGATCTATTTTAACCTCCTCTAGGTATTAAGATCTATTTTAACCTCCTCTAGTTAATAAGATATATTTTAACCTCCTCTAGTTAATAAGATCTATTTGAACCTCCTCTAGTTATTAAGATATATTTTAACCTCCTCTAGTTATTAAGATATATTTTAGCAGTTATTAAGATCTAATTGAACCTCCTCTAGTTATTAAGATATTTTTTAGCAGTTATTAAGATCTATTTGAACCTCCTCTAGTTTTTAAGATATATTCTAACCTCCTCTAGTTATTAATATCTCTTCTAACCTCCTCTGGCAGTTATTAACATCTCTTCTAACTTCCATCTCTGCTTTGCAGGAACGCAGCTGCTGCTGGAGGCGTGCATCCAGGAGAACGTGGCGTCCTTCATCTACACCAGCACCATCGAGGTGATGGGGCCCAACCCGCGCGGGGAACCCATCGTCAACGGCACCGAGGACATGGCGTACGAGTGCGCCCTGAAGTTCGCCTACAGCAAGACCAAGAAGGAGGCCGAGGACAGAACCCTGCAGGCCCACGGAGAGGTGCTCCAGAACGGGGGCCGGCTGGCCACCTGCGCCCTCAGGCCCATGTACATCTACGGCGAGGGCTGCCGCTTCCTGCTGGGCCACATGGGCGACGGGATCCGAAACAAGGACGTTCTGTACCGCATGTCCCGCCCGGAGGCCCGGGTGAACCCCGTGTACGTGGGCAACGTGGCCTCGGGTCACCTCCAAGCGGCGCGCGGCCTCAAAGACCCGCAGAAGAGGAGCGCCATCGGGGGGAAGTTTTACTTCCTCTCCGACGACACGCCGCTCGTGAGCTACTCGGACTTCAACCACGCCGTGATGGCGCCGCTGGGCTTCGACATTCAGAAGCGCCTCATGTACCCGCTGTGGATGATGTACACGGTCTGCTTCATCATGGAGATGCTGTGCACGATGGTGCGGCCGCTGGTGCGCGTGGTGCCGCCGCTGAACCGGCAGCTCGTCACCATGCTGAACACGCCGTTCAGCTTCTCCTACCGGGGCGCCGAGCGGGACCTGGGGTACGCCCCCAGGTACACCTGGCAGGAGGCCCGCAAACGCACCACCGAGTGGCTCGCCTCCGAGCTGCCGACCGAGAGGGAGAAGATAAGAGCCAAATGAGAGTCGGCTAAACGTCGGCGCCGTGTTAGCGCTTGTTCCTGCAGCGGCGGTGAAGAGAGAGTTTTAGAGGAAGGAACGTGAAGCACGCAGCCAAAAACATGCCGATCATCACGGCTGTTTCTTTACCCTCGTGTTGTCTTGGGGTCAAATGACCCATCAACACACACACATATACAGGGTCATTTTGACCATTATTTCTATGTCACAGCGTTGTTCTTATTATTCAAATGAGTGTAGCACCCCAACACTCGTAGTGGTTTTACTTCTTTCCACATTTCACACATGTTTTTGTTTGTTTTGTTTGTCTGATAATACACAGATAATAACCTCAAACTCCAGAGACGACTTACGGTGTAACAGTATAGTGAGAAGTGTTCACTTTAAGTTCATATCTTGTAGCTTTGACTCGTGTAAATCACCTGTTGTTTCTGTACTGGATGGCAATATGTTGTGTGTGTACTATTAAAGTTTATGGTGAGAAAAAAAACATGTGCATTGTTCATTTTCATTTAAAGTCATCAACTCATTTAACTTTAAGGGAAACCTTCATTATTTTTCTTGACAGACTTTTTGGAAGGGTAAACATTCAGGGTAAACAACAGGTGGGTCATGCAATTGGTCTCGTGCGTGTGTGCGTGTGCACCTCTGCGTCCGTCCACGCAGAATCTCTCATTCTGCTGCAGCAAACTGCATAATATTTTGGTTATTGTTTGCGGTGACTCACACCTTTTCATCACCTGTTTTTCTACTGGCATTGAGTGTCGTGATCAAACAGCTGAGCGCATCGCTGACCCTCCAGCCGCTGCTCTGCGTCTAACAGTATGTGTTTGGTTCACGGCTAACGGAACTACCGGCGCGTGCACTGCTGAGTACATCGCTGCAACTCAGCCGCAACTTGTTGTATTTGGCAAGATTGCGTGACGTGTCTCGTACGACATCTTCGTGCCGATCGGCTGCAAACATTGTTTTTGAGTTTTGTTGTTTTTGAGTTTGAGTCTATTGGTAACTAGACGGGGTTAATATGTTGTGTTCATGCTATCAGTGAACGTTGAAGACACACCTGGTGAAGATCTGCATTCTCCTCAGTGCACCTTTTTATATTTACAGGTTGTTCTTTGCATCTGAGCCCTTAATTACAATTAAGCCCTAAATCACTTTGTGACGCAGATCTTTACCCTTGACCCATTTTCCTTTGGGACGGATTACATTTTTTGTGTAATTATGACCTTAAACCGAGCGGCAAGAACCAGTCAAACCAACATGTGTGTTCACAGCAGCGATTTGGAGAATCACAGCGATAATTCAGCAGAAAGATTCCCATGAGAGCATTTATTACATGAAAACACATTGCGAAAGTGGATCAGCTAATGATTGATTTCCCTAAACCCCCCACATTAAAGCCCCACGTTCTATGACTCACACACACACACACACACACACACACACACACACACACACACACACACACACACACCAGTGGGCAGCCGGGCCAGAGTCCAGCCTTTCTAACAAACAGCCATTGAACACCAGTGAGGTCATGGCTTCGCTGCCAGGCTGCGACCTCTTGTCGGTCCGGTGCAAACCGAGTCTGGGAAGAAAAGAACAAAAAACACCCCGCTGACAAATGAAATGAGTAAAAAGGACGTTCCTGTTTGAAAGTAGAGCCTTGCAAAATAAATAAGGAACATTTCCAGTCAGCTGAACTCCAGCCGTCGCCCCAGAGTTGCAACACTGCACACAGGATTTTCTCTCAAGCCCAAAGCTGACCTCCGGCTGCCGATCTGGGGCTGAGCGACAAATAAGTTTCCCTCAGCGAGTCTCCATTCACATCTATGGCTCCACAGAGAACACCGGTCCTCCTCGGGGTCCTGGCCGTCTTCACCTTGCTGGTGGTCGGTAAGTGAAGGCGCTCATTGGGAAACATGTTGGTTTTGTATTCTGCATCACTGGGTTTTTTTTTTTTTTTTTTCATGCAACATCCAAACATGAAGGCAGAGAAAAAGATTGAGCTTTGTGAAACGTTGTAGTGAAATACATTGGCAGTACACATTGTGTGTACTATTACAGTTTATGGGGAGAAAATGAGCTTTTGTACACATTGTACTTTTTTTATTTATACCTGGTTTACATTTTCATTCATTCATTTAACTTTAAAGTGTTAGTTATTATCATCAGTTAGGATTCTGCTGCAGATAGCTATGTAATGTTGGTTGTCTTGGGTGTGTTACTGAAATACAGGAAGAAAAACACATGTGTGTGTTTGATAATTGTTTTTATATTCCATCAAATAAATACACTTAAATCAGGACCTTTAAATAAATAAATGAACGTTTTGTTTTCTAGTTTGAAACGATATGGTTTTATAATAAGAACAAATTTGAATACTTGAAAATCTCTTCGACACCGTGAGACTTAACGTGTCCGTCGCCTTTTCACTATTCATGTATGTTGTAGGAAGAGTTTGAGGATAATCCCTTTAAATAAATCACATTTTGATCTGTCGTCACCTGTTATTTGGTGTTCTGTTGTTTGCTGTGAGGAGATGAGCCGGTGCTCCATCGTGTGTTCCCTCCAGGTGTGGAGGAGACACCGAGAGGCGCCGAGTGCTCCGACCTCAACAACATCACCTGGCAGGAGTACCGGCAGCAGCGGGTTCCGCTGCAGGTTCGGTATTTGCTGCTGACGCGGAGGAACATGGACTGTGCTCACATGTTCTCCCACCAGTCTCTCACGGACACACAGCAGCCGGCCTACTTCAACGTGTCCCGCCCGACCAAAGTCATCGTCCACGGGTACAGGTGAGGAGAGAAGCCTTAAGGACCCGTAAGGCCTGTTACGAACCCTAAAGAACCCTCAAGGACCCTTAAGGACTGTGAAGAACCTTATGAACCTTTAAGGATCCGTAAGGCCTGTTACGAACCCTTAAGAACCCATAAGGACTGTGAAGAACCTTATGAACATGTAAGGATCCTTAAGTACCTGTAAGGCCTGTTACGAACCCTTAAGAACCCTTAATCACTGTGAAGGACCTTATGAAACCTTATGAACTCTTAAGGACCCGTAAGGACCGTTGAGAACCTTTGAGAACCCTTAAGGACCCTTAAGAACCATTAAGAAGCCTATGAAACCTTATGAACCCTTAAGGACCCATAAGGACCTTTATCAACCTTTGAGAACCCTCAAGGAACCTTAAAGATGCTAAATAACTCTAAAGGACTCTTAAGGACTGGTACCCTGATTGAAGAATCCTTAAGGACCCTGAAGAACCCTGAAGAACCCCTAAGGAACCTTAAATAAACCTTTTTTCTCAATGAACCTCTGGTACTAAATGAACTCAACTAGTCATCATGACGTCACCCGTTGGTTTGTGGACTGATGTTTTGAAGCCTTGAGTTCCGCCATCTTGGATTACAACCATCGCCATGTTGTTTTTTTTGCAACCAGGGAACAGGAAGTGACCATATTTGAAATGTGAAAAGTGAGCCGTATACGTCTCTGTGGTCTGTTTAACTCGCTATAATTTACTAAATGAACGTCATGCTGTATTGAAGAAGACTTGAAACTAGAGATTGAGACATAAACTCAGAGAAGTAGAGTTCTTATTTTTAGGTATAATTGATATTTGGTTTAGATGGATGTTAAAAACTCCTCCATATGTCTCCTCACCCCTCCTCCCCCGCAGGGCGATCGGCAGTAAGCCGTCCTGGGTGAAGCAGCTGGCCCGCGCCCTGCTGATGGCGGAGGACGTGAACGTGGTGGTGGTGGACTGGGTCTACGGCGCCTCCTTCGCCTACAACCTGGTGGTGGAGAACTACAAGGAGGTGGCTGTGCAGATCTCTGTCCTCATCAACCAGCTCAACGTGAGAGGAACACGAATAATCTGCTTTTATTTTCATTCATTTAAATATATTTAGAGACGTTAAACATTGAAGGATAACAGGAGGGTTAACACATGAAGGATATACTTCTTCACAACCAGAGGAGTCGCCCCCTGGTGATCAGGAGAGAGAATGCAGCTTTAACACATGAAGCATATACTTCTATGCAACCACATGAGTCGCCCCCTGGTGGTCAGGAGAGAGATTGGAGTTTTAACACATGAAGGATAGACTTCTATATAACCAGAGGAGTCACCCCCTGGTGGACAGGAGAGAGAGTGCAGCGTTAACACATGAAGCATATACTTCTATACAACCAGAGGAGTCACCCCCTGGTGGTCAGTAGAGATAATGCAGCGTTAACACATGAAGCATATGCTTCTATACAACCAGAGGAGTCGCCCCCTGGTGGTCAGGAGAGAGAGTGCAGCTTCAACACATGAAGGATAGACTTCTATACAATCAGAGGAGTCACCCACTGGTGGTCAGTAGAGATAATGCAGCTTTAACACATGAAGCATATGCTTCTATACAACCAGAGGAGTCGCCCCCTGGTGGTCAGGAGAGAGAGTGCAGCTTCAACACATGAAAGATAGACTTCTATACAACCAGAGGAGTCACCCCCTGGTGGTCAGTAGAGATAATGCAGCTTTAACACATGAAGCATATGCTTCTATACAACCAGAGGAGTCGCCCCCTGGTGGTCAGGAGAGAGAGTGCAGCTTCAACACATGAAGCATAGACTTCTATACAACCAGAGGAGTCACCCCCTGGTGGACAGGAGAGAGAGAATGCACCATTAACACATGAAGCATAGACTTCTATACAACCAGAGGAGTCGCCCCCTGGTGGTCAGGAGAGAGAATGCAGCTTTTAGGACACTTCTGCATCACTTGAATAAAATACAACTGCAGCTGTCTTGTCCGACAGAAACATGGATGCAAGCTGGAGTCCTTCCACTTCATCGGGGTCAGTCTTGGCGCTCACGTCGCCGGCTTCGTGGGAACTCTGTTTCAGGGGAAGATAGGACGGATCACAGGTGAGTCCTCCTCCATGTGGCACGTCACTGCTCTTCTGAAAAATAATCCTTTAGATGCTGCAGTTGAAGGTTTTGATGATCAGACGTCAGATTGACAAAGAATCCAACAACAAAACCGTGCTGACAGCTTCTTGTATTGTTATTGGCGAGTGTGGAAAGTAAAAGTGCCAGCTGCTGTTATTCTGCAGCCACACAGTGAAGTGTCTCTCGGCCCTGAATGCCCTTCAGTGTGACCTTGGACGATAAGCCGGCTCTTCAAAAGGACAACGGCACTTTGATAAGAGCCTCTGCCGCCGCGTGGAGACGCTCGGCTCCAGAACACAGAGCGCCACTGTTCTCTCCTTGTGTCCGGTCTTTTTGTCTGAGGGAGTTTGAACGTGAGTGCAGATCAAAGGAGACGCAGCCAGGACTGGAACCGGAAGGAAAATATGACATTATTATTATTTAGCTTGAGAAGCAGGAGGATTTTCTGCAGTAAAAAGTACAATATTTACCTTAAAGATGCAGTGGAGGAGAAGTAGGACGTATAGCAGAACATGGAAGTACTCAAGTAAAAGTACGAGTAAGAAGTATAAGGAAATGTTTTCCGGTGCAAAGCTACTATGATCGTAACATGCAAGCTTCTACGAAACATTCATGAAGATAGAAGCTCATCAAGATGAGATGAATCCAGAGGAAACTGCTATACATCAACAATGATGTGTGAGTGTGATTTTTATCACTTTCGATTCCTTCTTCCTCCGTCTGAATCTAGAAGCATACGAGTCAATTCATTCAGTAATAACTCCACATTCTTGTTGTTTTCTTGTGTACTTTCTCTTCCTGCAGCTTTTACAGTCACAAAGTGACGGTTCATGTAAAACAGAGACCTTACAAAAGGAACACCAGGCTCTTTGGAACAATGCTGCTAAACTTCTTGTGTTATGATGGAACTAAATATGCTTTGTCTTTATATTAAGACATTGAAGATGCACGTTTCACCCCCAAACCCTTCATCCTCAGTCCTGAAGGTAAGTCCTGTTCCTCGTCCTGCAGGTCTGGATCCTGCTGGACCGATGTTTAAAGGAGCCGACACCTACGACCGGCTCGACTCCTCTGACGCTCAGTTTGTGGACGCCGTCCACACCGACTCCGACTGTGAGTTCAGATGCAGGAAGACTTATGATCCACTTATTAATAAGTAGATCAATACCTGAGAACACTTTGGGAGAAGTTTTCTGTTGAAAGATCAACTGAATGAAACAGAATATATATATACTTATATAGATTTTTATATATATATATATATATTGTTGTATATATAATATATATATATTTTGTTATATATAATTTTGTATATATATTTTTATTTTTTATTGTATATATATAATATATATATATATATATATTTGTTGTATATCTATTTATTTGTATATATATATTTCTAATATATATAAAAGTAGAAGATAAATAAATAAGTGAAAATATAAACTATACAGGAGCAACAAGCACAAGTGGCCGTGGTGTTATTAATAGCAACAAAGTGAACAAGGCATAGTATAAGTAATAATATATAATATGATTAAGTTATGACATGATAAATGACAAATAAATATACTACAAACATAATATTGTGTCTAATGTAATAAAACTGAATTAAAATAGTATAGTATGGATATAACTTAAGATATAGTATGAGGTGAAATGTAGTAATATATACTATAATAATAGATTAAAAACTAAAGTATGATATACAACACAATACATAAAGGTGCTTTCAGTTGATTGGCTGTTAGCTTGTGGATGCTAACGTTAGCTTCTCTTGTTGTTTACTGGTTCTCTCGAGTCGCAGTGAAACATTTCAGAGGTTTAGTCTCATAAAAACACAGAGTTCTGATGTTTCCTCAACATGAGTCACTCGCTGTGGTCGGAGAGCAGGAAAGGAACGTGGGAACAAACATAAACACTGAGAACACAACTGCCACAGACTGAGGACATTTGCTTTCCTGTGGTGTGTTTTCTCCTCTCAGAGTAAAACTGCATTCATGAGGTTTTTCTTCTGCTTCAGATTTTGGGATTTCCATCCCTGTGGGTCACGTGGACTTCTTTCTGAACGGAGGGAAAGACCAGACTGGATGCGCTCGCTCCAGGTTCCCCTCAAGTAAGTCCAGCCTAAAACCAGGGAAAGTACTTCTAGTACTGTGTACTTCAGGACACCTTTAAGGTACTTGTGCTTCCCATTTTCACTTCTACTACGTCTCAGAGGGAAATATAATGATTATCTGTTTTTAGTTACTTCTCAGATTAATATAGCAAAATACCATCATGTTAAGATATATTATTATAAAGATGAGTAAAATACATCTGTAAAAAAAACAATGTGTCCTCCAAAGAGGATAAAGGATAATAAATTAAAAAAATAGAAAAAATGAAAATAGAATAAAAATAGAATAAAAACAATTTAATGACATATTAAATTAAATTAAAATCTGTAAAAAATAAATAATGTGGCCTCCAAAGAGTAGCTTTCTTTTTCTTCAAGAAGTTAAAGACAATATAATAAATAAAATAAAAATAAAATAAAAACTATATACATATTAAATTAAATTAAAATAAAAAATAAATAAATAGAATAGTAAAAAAAATTTAAAAAAAATAAATAAAATGTAATAGCATGTGTGTAGATGAACTGTCTCCAGACACCTGGCGGCCTTAGTTCTCTGTGTGTTGTCAGTGCTCGTGTACTTCCCAGTGTACGGCTATGTGCTCTGCGACCACATGAGGGCGCTGCACGTCTACATGAGCGCGCTGAACGGCTCGTGCGCGCTGACGGGGATCCCCTGCTCCAGCTACGAGGACTTCCTGCAGGGGCGCTGCGTGGACTGCGACGCCTTCAGGGGGGCGTGTCCCACGATCGGTGAGAAAGACAATTCATTAAGATATTATATATATATAGACATTATTTTCTGCATTTTTTGGATCACAAGTTTTGTAAAATGATATGTTTAAATATGATTATTTAAACATATCTCTACCGGACCGACCCGGTGACCCGGAGCCCTTTGTGACGTCTGTGACGTGCAGAGCTGCTGTGTGACGCTCGCTTGTGTTTTCAGGTTTGTTACCGAACAGCGGGGTCAGAGTGTCTCCGGTTCCCAAAGAGCAGAAGCTGTTCCTCCTCACCACTTCCTCACCTCCGTTTTGCTGTGAGTTCCTACAACGGCCTTCAACTTCCAAGACTCATCAATAACAACACTCATCAATAAAAACACTCATCAATAAAAACACTCATCAATAACACCACTCATTAATAAAAACACTCATCAATAACAACACTCATCAATAACACCACCCATTAATAAAAACACTCATCAATAACAACACTCATTAATAAAAACACTCATCAATAACACCACTCATTAATAAAAACACTCATCAATAACACCACTCATCAATAACACCACTCATTAATAAAAACACTCATCAATAACACCACTCATCAATAACACCACTCATTAATAAAAACACTCATCAATAACACCACTCATCAATAACACCACTCATTAATAAAAACACTCATCAATAACACCACTCATCAATAACACCACCCATTAATAAAAACACTCATCAATAACAACACTCATTAATAAAAACACTCATCAATAACACCACTCATCAATAACACCACCCATTAATAAAAACACTCATCAATAACACCACCCATTAATAAAAACACTCATCAATAACACCACCCATTAATAAAAACACTCATCAATAACACCACTCATCAATAACACCACCCATTAATAAAAACACTCATCAATAACACCACCCATTAATAAAAACACTCATTAATAACAACACTCATCAATAACATCACTGTTTTGATGGAGCTGTCGCTAAAAATCTAGAGTTCTAAAACTCTGATTTTTGCAAAGATTATAATGTATTATCAAAGGTTATAACGCATTATAAAAGGTTATAATGCATTATAAATGGTTATATGTATTACTACCTATGGGACTTATGAACTATGATCCGTCTGGACCAGGAAGCCCTCAGAAAAAAGATTTTTCATCTAAAATGTTTTATTATGGATGTTTACGAGTGCTTATAACTGTGATTACGCAACGTTTAACGCACTATACTTGTGTTTATGATGCATTGTGGGCATAGTTTGTATATTCTGACACATAAACGTGTTCCCTCAGTTTCTTACACGTGTTCCCTCAGTTTCTTACACGTGTTCCCTCAGTTTCTTACACGTGTTCCCTCAGTTTCTTACACATGTTCCTTCAGTTTCTTACACATGTTCCCTCAGTTTCTTACACATGTTCCCTCAGTTTCTTACACATGTTCCTTCAGTTTCTTACACATGTTCCCTCAGTTTCTTACACATGTTCCTTCAGTTTTTTACACATGTTCCCTCAGTTTCTTACACATGTTCCCTCAGTTTCTTACACATGTTCCTTCAGTTTCTTACACATGTTCCCTCAGTTTCTTACACGTGTTCCTTCAGTTTCTTACACGTGTTCCCTCAGTTTCTTACGAGTGTTCCCTCAGTTTCTTACACATGTTCCCTCAGTTTCTTACAAGTGTTCCCTCAGTTTCTTACACATGTTCCTTCAGTTTCTTACAAGTGTTCCCTCAGTTTCTTACACATGTTCCCTCAGTTTCTTACACATGTTCCCTCAGTTTCTTACACATGTTCCTTCAGTTTCTTACAAGTGTTCCCTCAGTTTCTTACACATGTTCCTTCAGTTTCTTACAAGTGTTCCCTCAGTTTCTTACACATGTTCCCTCAGTTTCTTACACATGTTCCCTCAGTTTCTTACAAGTGTTCCCTCAGTTTCTTACACATGTTCCTTCAGTTTCTTACAAGTGTTCCCTCAGTTTCTTACACATGTTCCTTCAGTTTCTTACACATGTTCCCTCAGTTTCTTACACATGTTCCCTCAGTTTCTTACACATGTTCCTTCAGTTTCTTACACGTGTTCCTTCAGTTTCTTACACGTGTTCCCTCAGTTTCTTACAAGTGTTCCCTCAGTTTCTTACACATGTTCCTTCAGTTTCTTACAAGTGTTCCCTCAGTTTCTTACACATGTTCCTTCAGTTTCTTACACATGTTCCCTCAGTTTCTTGCACATGTTCCCTCAGTTTCTTACACGTTCCCTCAGTTTCTTACACATGTTCCTTCAGTTTCTTGCACATGTTCCCTCAGTTTCTTACACATGTTCCCTCAGTTTCTTACACATGTTCCCTCAGTTTCTTACACGTTCCTTCAGTTTCTTACACATGTTCCCTCAGTTTCTTACACATGTTCCTTCAGTTTCTTACACATGTTCCCTCAGTTTCTTACACATGTTCCCTCAGTTTCTTACACATATTCCTTCAGCTTCTTACACATGTTCCTTCAGTTTCTTACACATGTTCCCTCAGTTTCTTACACATGTTCCCTCAGTTTCTTACACATGTTCGTTCAGTTTCTTACAAGTGTTCCCTCAGTTTCTTACACATGTTCCTTCAGTTTCTTACACATGTTCCCTCAGTTTCTTGCACATGTTCCCTCAGTTTCTTACACGTTCCCTCAGTTTCTTACACATGTTCCTTCAGTTTCTTACACATGTTCCCTCAGTTTCTTACACATGTTCCCTCAGTTTCTTACACATGTTCCCTCAGTTTCTTACACGTTCCTTCAGTTTCTTACACATGTTCCCTCAGTTTCTTACACATGTTCCTTCAGTTTCTTACACATGTTCCCTCAGTTTCTTACACATGTTCCCTCAGTTTCTTACACATATTCCTTCAGTTTCTTACACATGTTCCCTCAGTTTCTTACACATGTTCCCTCAGTTTCTTACACATGTTCCCTCAGTTTCTTACACATGTTCCTTCAGTTTCTTACACATGTTCCCTCAGTTTCTTACACATATTCCTTCAGTTTCTTACACATGTTCCCTCAGTTTCTTACACATATTCCTTCAGTTTCTTACACATGTTCCTTCAGTTTCTTACACATGTTCCCTCAGTTTCTTACACATGTTCCTTCAGTTTCTTACACATGTTCCCTCAGTTTCTTACACATGTTCCCTCAGTTTCTTACACATGTTCCTTCAGTTTCTTACACATGTTCCCTCAGTTTCTTACACATGTTCCTTCAGTTTCTTACACATGTTCCCTCAGTTTCTTACACGTGTTCCTTCAGTTTCTTACACGTGTTCCCTCAGTTTCTTACGAGTGTTCCCTCAGTTTCTTACACATGTTCCCTCAGTTTCTTACAAGTGTTCCCTCAGTTTCTTACACATGTTCCTTCAGTTTCTTACAAGTGTTCCCTCAGTTTCTTACACATGTTCCTTCAGTTTCTTATACATGTTCCCTCAGTTTCTTACACATGTTCCTTCAGTTTCTTACACATGTTCCCTCAGTTTCTTACACATGTTCCCTCAGTTTCTTACACATGTTCCTTCAGTTTCTTACACATGTTCCCTCAGTTTCTTACACATGTTCCCTCAGTTTCTTACACATGTTCCCTCAGTTTCTTACACGTGTTCCTTCAGTTTCTTACACGTGTTCCCTCAGTTTCTTACAAGTGTTCCCTCAGTTTCTTACACATGTTCCTTCAGTTTCTTACAAGTGTTCCCTCAGTTTCTTACACATGTTCCCTCAGTTTATTACACATGTTCCTTCAGTTTCTTACACATGTTCCCTCAGTTTCTTACACATGTTCCTTCAGTTTCTTACACATGTTCCTTCAGTTTCTTACACGTGTTCCTTCAGTTTCTTACACGTGTTCCCTCAGTTTCTTACAAGTGTTCCATCAGTTTCTTACACATGTTCGTTCAGTTTCTTACAAGTGTTCCCTCAGTTTCTTACACATGTTCCTTCAGTTTCTTACACATGTTCCCTCAGTTTCTTGCACATGTTCCCTCAGTTTCTTACACGTTCCCTCAGTTTCTTACACATGTTCCTTCAGTTTCTTACACATGTTCCCTCAGTTTCTTACACATGTTCCCTCAGTTTCTTACACATGTTCCCTCAGTTTCTTACACGTTCCTTCAGTTTCTTACACATGTTCCCTCAGTTTCTTACACATGTTCCTTCAGTTTCTTACACATGTTCCCTCAGTTTCTTACACATGTTCCCTCAGTTTCTTACACATATTCCTTCAGTTTCTTACACATGTTCCTTCAGTTTCTTACACATGTTCCCTCAGTTTCTTACACATGTTCCCTCAGTTTCTTACACATGTTCGTTCAGTTTCTTACAAGTGTTCCCTCAGTTTCTTACACATGTTCCCTCAGTTTCTTGCACATGTTCCCTCAGTTTCTTACACGTTCCCTCAGTTTCTTACACATGTTCCTTCAGTTTCTTACACATGTTCCCTCAGTTTCTTACACATGTTCCCTCAGTTTCTTACACATGTTCCCTCAGTTTCTTACACGTTCCTTCAGTTTCTTACACATGTTCCCTCAGTTTCTTACACATGTTCCTTCAGTTTCTTACACATGTTCCCTCAGTTTCTTGCACATGTTCCCTCAGTTTCTTACACGTTCCCTCAGTTTCTTACACATGTTCCTTCAGTTTCTTACACATGTTCCCTCAGTTTCTTACACATGTTCCCTCAGTTTCTTACACATGTTCCCTCAGTTTCTTACACGTTCCTTCAGTTTCTTACACATGTTCCCTCAGTTTCTTACACATGTTCCTTCAGTTTCTTACACATGTTCCCTCAGTTTCTTACACATGTTCCCTCAGTTTCTTACACATATTCCTTCAGTTTCTTACACATGTTCCTTCAGTTTCTTACACATGTTCCCTCAGTTTCTTACACATGTTCCCTCAGTTTCTTACACATGTTCGTTCAGTTTCTTACAAGTGTTCCCTCAGTTTCTTACACATGTTCCCTCAGTTTCTTGCACATGTTCCCTCAGTTTCTTACACGTTCCCTCAGTTTCTTACACATGTTCCTTCAGTTTCTTACACATGTTCCCTCAGTTTCTTACACATGTTCCCTCAGTTTCTTACACATGTTCCCTCAGTTTCTTACACGTTCCTTCAGTTTCTTACACATGTTCCCTCAGTTTCTTACACATGTTCCTTCAGTTTCTTACACATGTTCCCTCAGTTTCTTACACATGTTCCCTCAGTTTCTTACACATATTCCTTCAGTTTCTTACACATGTTCCTTCAGTTTCTTACACATGTTCCCTCAGTTTCTTACACATGTTCCCTCAGTTTCTTACACATGTTCCTTCAGTTTCTTACACATGTTCCCTCAGTTTCTTACACATGTTCCCTCAGTTTCTTACACATGTTCCCTCAGTTTCTTACACGTTCCTTCAGTTTCTTACACATGTTCCCTCAGTTTCTTACACATGTTCCTTCAGTTTCTTACACATGTTCCCTCAGTTTCTTACACATGTTCCCTCAGTTTCTTACACATATTCCTTCAGTTTCTTACACATGTTCCTTCAGTTTCTTACACATGTTCCCTCAGTTTCTTACACATGTTCCCTCAGTTTCTTACACATGTTCCTTCAGTTTCTTACACGTGTTCCTTCAGTTTTTTACACATGTTTCCTCAGTTTCTTACACATGTTCCCTCAGTGCGCCACTTCCTGCTGCAGCTGGAGGTTTCTCCTCTGGATAAGAGCGCCGAGCTGGAGGTCACGCTGACGACGGAGAACCTGGGAACCGAGCGGCGGCTCCGGCTGTAGGTTCCCCGTCTGTGACGTCACGATGAGGAAACAACGACTCATCAAATACACATACAGAAAATCATCTATTTTCTTAAATATTGATTCATTGTTGATGACGAGAACGTCAAACAGCATTATTGTGGACAAAATAATTCAGGATAACTATATTATTATTGTTTCATGTGTGTTTTATGTGTGTGTGTGTGTGTGTGTGTGTGTGTGTGTGTGTGTGTGTGTGTGTGTGTGTGTGTGTGTGTGTGTGGCAGCCACACAGACACCGTGCTCTACAGGGCCGTGCTCTCTCACCCTCACCCTCTGTGTGAGATCGCCTCCATCCAGCTGAAGAACACCGGAGCTCGGTTCTACAGACAAGCAGAGATTCACGTCAAGTCCGTCTGCCTCTCCGAGTTCCCGACGCTCAGGTACACACACACACACACACACACACACACACACACACACACACACACAAGTTTATCTCTGGGAGGTTTTATTCTTCTGTGTTCTGGAAACCATCAACAGCTTCCAGGTATGTTTCTGTAGAGATGAAATATTAGAGATGAGATATTAGAGATGAATTATTAGAGATTATATATTAGAGATGAGATATTAGAGATGAGATATTAGAGATGATATATTAGAGATGCAATATTAGAGATTATATATTAGAGATTATTTATTAGAGATGAGATATTAGAGATGAGACATTAGAGATTATATATTAGAGATGAAATATTAGAGATGAGATATTAGAGATTATATAATTAGAGATGACATATTAGAGATGACATATTAGAGATGAGATATTAGAGATTATATATTAGAGATTATATATTAGAGATTATATATTAGAGAAGAGATATTAGACATGAGATATTAGAGATGAGATATTAGAGATGAAATGTTAGAGATGAAATATTAGAGAGGAGATTTTAGAGATGAGACTGTTCTTGACAGATATGAAGGTGGAATGATCAAAATGGACCGAAACCCTGAACCTTAATACCTGAAACAAAACCCCTAGCCCTGAATAATAAACTTGAAACACAAAACCCCTAACCCTGAATAATTAACCCCTGACCACCAATAAATAAATAGATGACTAATGTACTTTGTAATAGACGTAAAGGTTTACCCGTGACATCTCATGTGTTGGCCTGCCTGTTCCAGGCGGGAGGAGCCGCTCTGCGTGAACAACATCAACGTCAGGCGAGGAGCTGCGTGGTCACATGACTTTGTCCAGGTGTGTGTCTAGAGAAGGAGATCTCCTGCAGACACCGGGGAGGGAACACTTCTCCCACGGCATCCGTCTCACATCTTCACCTGCTTTTCATGATCAGAAGCAGAGCGTCACGCTGACGTCAGACTTTAATATTTAGGTATTTGGCTCAACATCATGATGATCTATTGGATGCTTTTATTTCTTATTTGTTTGTTTTTTAAGTTCGTCTCTAAACTCCTGAAGCTCTGAGGAGTGTTACAAAAATAATAATAAATAAACTGGTGACTGCTTTTCTCTGTTGGTGTTGGAGGTTAAAGTTACAGTGAGGAACTTTCATTGGTCCTGAACCAGTCTCATCTAGTCCTGGTCCTCTATAGACCTCAGTGTAGTCCTGGTCCTCTATAGTCTCAGTCTAGTCCTGGTCCTCTATAGTCTCAGTGTAGTCCTGGTCCTCTATAGTCTCAGTCTAGTCCTGGTCCTCTATAGTCTCAGTCTAGTCCTGGTCCTCTATAGTCTCAGTCTAGTCCTGGTCCTCTATAGACCTCAGTCTAGTCCTGGTCCTCTATAGTCTCAGTGTAGTCCTGGTCCTCTATAGTCTCAGTCTAGTCCTGGTCCTCTATAGTCTCAGTCTAGTCCTGGTCCTCTATAGACCTCAGTCTAGTCCTGGTCCTCTATAGTCTCAGTGTAGTCCTGGTCCTCTATAGACCTCAGTCTAGTCCTGGTCCTCTATAGTCTCAGTCTAGTCCTGGTCCTCTATAGACCTCAGTCTAGTCCTGGTCCTCTATAGACCTCAGTCTAGTCCTGGTCCTCTGTAGACCTCAGTCTAGTCCTGGTCCTCTATAGACCTCATTGTAGTCCTGGTCCTCTATAGACCTCAGTGTAGTCCTGGTCCTCTATAGTCCTCAGTGTAGTCCTGGTCCTCTATAGTCTCAGTGTAGTCCTGGTCCTCTATAGACCTCAGTGTAGTCCTGGTCCTCTATAGTCCTCAGTGTAGTCCTGGTCCTCTATAGTCTCAGTCTAGTCCTGGTCCTCTATAGACCTCAGTCTAGTCCTGGTCCTCTATAGTCTCAGTCTAGTCCTGGTCCTCTATAGACCTCAGTGTAGTCCTGGTCCTCTATAGACCTCAGTGTAGTCCTGGTCCTCTATAGACCTCATTGTAGTCCTGGTCCTCTATAGACCTCAGTCTAGTCCTGGTCCTCTATAGACCTCAGTCTAGTCCTGGTCCTCTATAGACCTCATTGTAGTCCTGGTCCTCTATAGACCTCAGTGTAGTCCTGGTCCTCTATAGACCTCAGTGTAGTCCTGGTCCTCTATAGTCCTCAGTGTAGTCCTGGTCCTCTATAGTCCTCAGTGTAGTCCTGGTCCTCTATAGTCCTCAGTGTAGTCCTGGTCCTCTATAGACCTCAGTGTAGTCCTGGTCCTCTATAGTCCTCAGTGTAGTCCTGGTCCTCTATAGTCTCAGTGTAGTCCTGGTCCTCTATAGACCTCAGTGTAGTCCTGGTCCTCTATAGTCCTCAGTGTAGTCCTGGTCCTCTATAGTCTCAGTGTAGTCCTGGTCCTCTATAGACCTCCATCAGTAACCAGACCACCAGAGAGAACGGGGTCTGGTTCTATAGAGTTCTTCTTAAAGATCCTCATCAGAGCCACCGGGTCAGGTTCTGGTGAAACCAGATGACATCATGCAGGTTCACCAGAACCTCCTTCAGCTCAGACTCCAGCAGAGACCAGTCCATCGTGGACTCGACCCAGATCCAACTTCACCTGCAGTCGGAGCTCCTGAGGGATGAGGAGAGCTCAGCTCACGACGGCAGCAGCAGCGTCTCCTCCTCCTCTTCCTCCTCCTCCTCCTCCTCTCTGGGAGCCGACCACACACTGGAGACCCAGGACGTGTTGCTGGACCCGCTGGAGCGAGGAGACCCAGAACCAGGACTGAGAGGACCAGACTGTCAGACCTACTGCAGTAGAATGAGGTTTTCTAAAGGGACCCTGGTGCTCAGAGACACTACCACTGTAGTCCACAGGGGGCGCCAGAACCAACACAACATGAAAGCTCCTGGTGACTTCCTCTCTAACTCTGTAACCGTCACTGGAAGAATCTTTTGGGGATTTTTTTTCTGCAATCAAATATGAGCTGAAGAGGAGACGCATCATGACTCTATGAACTCAGTGTTGAGGCCGGACAGGAAGTAGAATGTAACAGGAAGTAGAAAGTAACAGAAAACAAACAACATTTCACTGCACACAAAGATCTTTATGGAGAAATCTTGGCCCTGTGAAAACACCTCCTCACTTTAGTCCCTTCTCTGTATTCTGAAAGTCAATAACAGGACGAATAATGCAATTCTCAGTTCACGTTGGTATGAAATACTCAATTAGTTACAAACATTTTTAAAAAACAAGTTCTATATGTCATCAAATATGTCGGCAAAGAAGAAGTACCAGTCGACCTCCAGGTGGCATCAAGTCATGGTGTGTTCAGGTAAATACAAATAAATATGAATGTGAAATGCAGAAAATCTAAACTGTTCATAAGTGTCTGGAAAAACCTCGAGAAATATGCAAAGCTAAATATGTTATGTATAATGCAGTCATTCAATCAGTCAGATCCAGAAAATGTGAAGTACATTATCGTTTTATCAATACTCTTATGTGTGGGGAAAACGTGAAATCCAAATCATACAACTTTCAACATAAAATATAAATGAGATGAAAACCAATATCATTGGTTTCCTGTATCACTGAGTCCATTTTTATGACATGAAATAATAATATTTAAGGTCTTCTCTTAAGTAGACCTTAATTCAGATTGTATTTAATGAATTAAACGTTGGCTACAGATTATCTGCAAGCGTCCATCTTTGATCGGACAGATGTTTGTTTCCAACAGCAGCTGCAGAATCACAGTGAAAAACACTTTATTGGTTAAATTATAGATTTTTGTAAATGCCGTGATCACTAAAGTATCTAGAAGTCTAATTTTAACTGAATAAATGCGTCGGGTCCCGATGTCTCCATGGCCTCGCTTCCTGAGACACTTCAGATCTGGACCAGACCAAAGTCCTTCTTTATGCTCAGGACCGATGATGCGAAGCGAGGCGACGGACAGGGACGAAGAGCGAGGAGGAGACGGCGTCGTGACACGTTCGTGCTGAGAAGATGTCGGGTTCTCCAGAGGGAACGTTCTACAGTTTGGGCGTGTCGGTGGGAGCCAGCGGCGCTCTGCCGCGCTGGAATCGAGGCGCTGGAGCGACGTCACTGTCACTTCCTGCGGGGTCGACATCGAAGCTTCGGATAGGAATCATCATCATCATCATCATCATCATCATGACGAGTTTCTCCGCAACACAAAGAATTAAACAAACGGCCCCAACGCAACGTGTCCTCACAACGGTTTGAAGGATATCTCACGAAAGTCCAGCAACAAGAGTCGATTTCTGCATTAAAACTTCTATCTTCACAGGAAACCACTTAGAGAGGTTTAGGAAAAGATCGTAAGATACTTAGGTTGAGGAAAAGATCGTAAGATACTTAGGTTTAGGAAAAGATCGTAAAATACGTAGGTTTAAGAAAAGATTGTAAGATACTTAGGTTGAGGAAAAGATCGGGAAATACTTAGGTTTAGGAAAAGATCGGGAAATACTTAGTTAGGCTTAATAAAAGATTGTAAAATACGTAGGTTTAGGAAAAGATCGTAAAATACGTAGGTTGAGGAAAAGATCGTAAGATACGTAGGTTTAAGAAAAGATCGTAAGATACTTAGGTTGAGGAAAAGATCGGAAATACTTAGGTTTAGGAAAAGATCGGGAAATACTTAGTTAGGCTTAATAAAAGATTGTAAAATACGTAGATTGAGGAAAAGATCGTAAGATACTTAGGTTGAGGAAAAGATCGTAAAATACGTAGGTTGAGGAAAAGATCGTAAGATACGTAGGTTGAGGAAAAGATCGTAAGATACTTAGGTTGAGGAAAAGATCGTAAGATACGTAGGTATAGGAAAAGATCATAAGATACTTAGGTTTAGGAAAAGATCGTATAATACGTAGGTTTAAGAAAAGATCGTAAGATACTTAGGTTTCGGAAAAGATCGGGAAATACGTAGGTTGAGGAAACGATTGTAAGATACTTAGGAAAAGATCGTAAAATACGTAGGTTGAGGAAAAGATCGTAAAATACTTAGTTGGGTTTAATACAAGATTGTGAAATACTTAGTTAGGTTTAGGAAAAGATCGCGAAATACTTAGTTAGGTTTAGGAAAAGATTATAAAATACTTAATTCGGTTTAAGAAAAAAATCGTAAAATACTTAGTTAGGTTTAGGTAAAGAGCAGCAAATATTTAGTCGGGTTCAATAAAAGGTTGTGAAATAGTTAGTTAGGTTTAAGAAAAGGTAGTGAAATAATTACGTTAAAAATGCCTTGAATAAATGCGTTTGCCGTCGTGTCTCGTATGAAGCCGGGTTAGTAGGAATTGTACAATCCCCTCTCCCCCGCCCAGGTGAGGTACTTACGGCGCTCAAGGTGACCCCGTGTGTTAGCTGCAGCACCGTGCCCCTCTACCTCAAATAACTCTCGCTGCCATAATCCGTTAAGGAGCCCGCCACATCAGCAAAGTCCTCCAGGACCAGGCTGGTGGAGTCCTCACCGGTGGGCAGATCGGGGTCCGACGCCCAGGGGTGCCGATTGCGCTCACGCCGGGGCTCCTGGGCTCCGTTGCTCGGCCCCTGCAGGTGGGGCTGAAACCGGGCCGGATCGGACATCTGGTAGGCCGGCGCCGGGTCCTCTCCCTGCAGGAGCTCCTTGCCAATGCTGCCGTCGCCGTCGCTGCCGCTGCCGCCCTCGCTGCCCAGCGAGGAGGGCGCCAGCACGTGGTACAGGCTGGGCAGGCGGATGTCCAGCAGCACGCCGCTTTTCAGGTAGAGCTTGTTGTTGAGGTTGTAGAGCTTCTCCGCGATGTCGTAGCCCAGCATGACGGAGAAGACGCGGGCGACGTAGCGGTCCTTCGAAATCGCCGAATACAGACGCCGGCGACGCCAAGAAACGTAGCGGGAGTCTTCCTCTGCGGTCAGGGTCACCTGGGGGAGGAGGAGGGGAAGGTTGTTAGCTTAGCTTAGCATAAAGACTGGAAGCAGAGGGAAACCGCTTTCTGACACCTGTAGGACAGACCAGCTGTTGGAGGGTTCCTTCATGTTTGCTAGCCATGAAGAAGAAACTGTGAATAAAAAAAAACCTTTAAATACATTTAAACGGACTTTGTTTTTTTTGTCTGGATTAAAGAAAATAACAAAAATCTGCCTTCGTGTAAATGTTACAGGTCTTAATCTAGTTTATTTCAGATTTTAATATGTTGAGTCCTACCTCTTTTTTATTCATCTTAAAATACACTGCACTGGTTTAAAACTAGTTAATTTCATTCAGTTAAAAGGAATTAGAAAAAAATATGTACAATTTAATTTCCACACATGTTCATGTCTGCACACAGACGTTCTGCAACTTTAAATTATGACGCCAGGAGTTTGTTTTTTTTCCACTCAGATTTCAGTAAGAAGCTCCTGCTCTGCCGTCTATTCACACATATTATATTATACATATATAACATGAAATTTCTTCTTAAACACAGTTTTCTTTACACTTTTAAGTTTCCTAAACTTTTGACTTAACTAAGGTTTCCAAGTTTAGACAAAAGTTCTGGCAACTTCACAGAATGATGATATTCCTGTGAGGCCAACAATAAAATCATTGTTTCAATGCCATGTATTTCTGCTCCCTTCCTCTCATGTAAGGTCTTCACGGGATGCACTTAAAAGTCCCCAGGAGCTCTTTGCTGGTGATCTGATTACATTGTTAAGATGTCGCAACAACACAATAACAACACAATGTCGTACATAACATGTCTGGGTATCTTGTTCAAAGTATGCGCCATTTTAGTTTCACGGGCATTGTATGCAAATATATAAACAACGTAGTTTCAGCCAAACAAGTATGAAGTATGGCATTGGTAAACATAAATCTTAAGGATCGATTATTAACCTCTTAACATTCCTGTAAAATTTGACGAAAAACGCCAATCCAGGTATACCCAAAGTAAATTGCAAGCTGTACTTGAACTATTTGGAGTAAATGCATGGTCTTGGTCTCTTTTGAAAGGTAACAATCTGAAGCTTTTTTCCTCCAATAGTCAGAATCACTTTAAGTGCTGCTGACATTGAGTTATATGAGTTTGAACACACTAAAGTATAAGGTTTTTATTTCCGTCTGAACATTTATTTGTAAATAGATGCCTGTAGATGACTATAAATGGGACTTATGGACTGGAAAACACAATGGGACCATAGCCTGAAGCCTTTTCTAGTCTAAGTAAAAAGTTGATAACAACATCACAGAAAATTTATATTTTACACATGTTTTTCTAATGAAATGTCTAGACGTTTTTTCATTTTGAGACTGAAAATATTCCTGATATATATACTATATACCTTAAAAAGGCTTATAGTCTTGCAAACTTATATAGGTACTATTCATATATACTACCAGTATTGCTGACACAGAGAAAATGAAGTATAAATGCATTTTTATGCCAATTTACACTTCAGACTGAAGCTCTACAGCAGCTGTCTCTTCTCATCAAATTGAAGGCTGTTGGGATTATTTGCCCCCCCTCTTCCTGCCTATCATTGCTTAGGGAATTTCATTGGCTGTCCGAAACGCCCGTCATCTGAGCTGTACCACGTGACAGGATTGAGCCACGTAAGGAGACAGAGGTTGAGCCTGAACTTCAACGTGGCTTCTGGTTGGGTAATGTAGCTTGTCAGTCAGGACATGAAGCTCCTATTGGTTCAAGTGGGGTCTCCTTGGAAACGTTAGATTTCGGCGGACATGCTGATAGCGAGTTTGTAGCTGTGCGCTGTGCAAAGGTGCTTTTTTTTCCGTTTTTCGTTCATAACTTCCAGCTGGAATGAAATGATGCAACACCAGTTGGCGAATATTTATGGATGTAATCACGTGTTTTGGACTAAATCTTTTAATCGGATTTATTTTTATTGGACCTTTACGACGTAACAACGCCGTTTTTGTTGGAATATTATGGATTTATGAATCAATATGAGGCGTCATCGTGAGTTGTCTTGATTTTCAAATCGCTTGTTTGTTTGTTGTTGTCTGACAAAAGTATTGATTGTAGCTGCTGTGGTGGTCTGATCTTGAAGTGGACAGCTGGAATCACAAGAATCGTAGGTTTCCAGAAACATATGGCACTCGTACCATAAACTATAAATAGATGTACAGTGTACAATGGAATGTACAGTGTATAGTTGAAAAGGACGCCCGCGTGACAGCAGAAATTAAAAAAAATTAAAATAAAAATCAGCAAATTACGAGTTGTGCTGAGGAGGCACGCACGCGCTACTGTGTTAAGCTTGTGACGTCACTGTAAGTCAAGAGGCTTTGATCTTTGAATACAATAAAGAGACTCTTTTTAAACCCTGGAGACACGTTAGTTCTTCATCTCTGAGTAACCGAGGACTTTCAACTCTATCAGGAATTCTCTTTTGAAACCCTGGAGACACACTTTAGTTCTTTATCGCTGAGAAACCGAAGACTTTCAACTTTATCAGGAAAAATGTCTGAAGACTCCATCATGATTGATTCACATTCCAGTGAGGAACCAGGACAATTACCTGAATACCTTAATAGAAAGGTGGGGATGCTAATTGAAAAGGTCAACAACTTGACTCATCGCATGCAACATCTTGTAGGAGAACTGCAGGAACAGCAGATGCAGCTGAAGAGCTTTAAAAAGGCGGAGGCAGCCTACGAGCTCACAAGACGAGAGAACGCCGAGTACGAAAGAGAAAGTCTGTTCCTAGAGGAACAACTTGCCGAAGCGTTAAAGAAATCCTATCTTGTCAAAAAAGCTCGGCAAGAGGCCGTTAGCCAGGAGAACGATGCTCTGCAACGTGAGATACAGGAGTTGCACACAAAGCTGCAGGGCGAAGCAGCTTTGAACCAAATCGTAAGCGGTCAAAACAACGAGCTGCAAAAGGAACTCCTGCAGCTCAAGGACGCAGAGGATCACGTCAGAGCCTTGGTTGAGTCATGCAACTGTGTGACAGCTGACAAGGAGGTGATCGTCCAGAAAAACGACGCATTGCGACGTGAAATTGACGAGACACGCGACCAGGTCAGGTTTGAGGAAGCTTTGCAGGAAGGACATGAGGGACTGGAAGGTTTAGTTAAAGACCTAATCTGTCAAAATAAAGAGCTGAAGCAGGAACTCCAGCTTGCAAACCAATAGCATGAGAAGGTGATGATGTGGACTGAAGTGTGCAAGGACATACTCAACCGCATGGACGATTTGAAGAAGGAGAACCAAGGCTTGAAACAGCAAATCCGGGGCGTCCAGGAATGATCAAAGGTTATGATCAAAAAACATTTCAAGACTAGTATGCTTAAACTCGAAGCGGGGGAGAAAAGCCTGGTGGCAGAAAACGCAGCCCTGGTTAAATCTCACGCCGAGTCCTTCAAGAAGCTTCAAGATGAAGAAGATTGGAGAACAAAATATGACGACCTGAAGATGCAGACTGATAACTTGACGCTCCAGAACAACGATTGGAGAGGAAAAATCGAGGTTTTTAACAACAGGTTGGCAGTTCTGGACGGATTTAAGGTCAATTACAAAGCCCTGAAGACCGAGAAGAAAGTTCTCACCGAGGATAATAACACTCTGCAAAAAAAACACCGGAGCTTGGAGAACAAGGTCCTTCAAGAACAGAGATATGAGGCCAAAAACAATGCAATGCAGTCAGAGGTCACTGCCCTGAGCGGAGACCAAGCCAGTCTTCAGCAGAATGTCGATGCACTGAGCAACTCCCTCCAGGGTGAGCGAGCGCTGACCGCCGTCTACAACTCCCTGAGAGTGGAGACGAACGCCATCAAGGTGCAGAACGCTGACCTTCGCAAAGAACTCAAGGCGCTTACTAAAAAAGCGGACCGGGAAAGGGCTCTACGGGAGAAGACTGAGGCGGTGAGGGTTGAGGGAGAAACCAGTCGTGCACAAAACGGCGTCCTCCGAGAACAAGTCAACTCCCTAGAGCAGGGATTCCCAAAGTGTGGTGCGCGCAGGAAACATTAATGGTGGTCTAATGGTGTAATAATGAATATTAAACATAATTAAAAAAAAATTAAGTAGGATTTTTTAATTATAAAAATTCCCTTTGTAAGATTTAAAATTAAAAACGTACATTTTAAAAAATAGATGCACTTCCTGTCCGGCCGCCAGACTGTCTTTTACGTACACACTAGCTAGCCTAGCTTGTGCGCCTAACGTCATTTCATTCATTCAGCAACATCCATGAAAATATGTTAAACTGGCTGAAATCGGGGAAGCTGTCAGGTGGGACATCTGAAGCTATCAGTAATAAAAGAGGAGAGGGACAGAGAGAGAGGGAGGAACCGGAGGGAGAGAAACGGAGAGGTGCGTTGGGGAGAGACCGGGAGAAGAAATCGACCGGGAGTCGGAGAAAGAGGAGACGGACCGGGAGCACAGAGGCCCATCGCGGAGTCAAGGTGAAGAAAGAGGAGACGAGAGTGAGCATCAGACTGGGAAAAAAAAGAGGAAATATGATGATAATTCTCTGGGTCTGGGCTTCACTTGGATTGGCAATGCAGATTGCCCGAAGCCACAGTGCGTGTTGTGCAGTGAGGTTCTGGCTAACAGCTGTCTGAAGCCTCTTATTTGCGCCGCCACCTGAACACCAAGCATGCCAGTGCAAGTCAGAAGCCCCTTACATTTTTTAGATCAAAATTGGAAGAGTTATAAAACAGCCAAAAACAATTGCAGTCTCATTCATGTGTTGGGTCTATTCCCAAAGTGTGGTGCGCGCAACCCTGGAGCCTCCTTTTTTATTTATATCTGTTTCTGAGCCTATCATGTGCCACTCTTTGTTCTTTACGTGGCTTACTGTGTTTAAGTAAATAAATGTGAAATGCAATCTGCCTCTGAGCCTGTGCGTGTGTCCTCGCCATCCTTATTGCTCTTTAAAAGTGACGCCTTGTGTAACTGAAATTTATACAGCAGAATCTTGTAACAAACGCCACGCGCGAGCAAACAGTTCTCGCATTGATCCGATTTTATGCGGCTATAAATAGGCTCTGTTGCGTTTTTTTTTTAAGGTGTGGGGGTTTGGGGGTGCGTGAACTCGGTCGGGATGTAGAAGGGGGTGCGTGGCCTAAAAAGTTTGGGAACCGCTGGCCTACAGGAGTAACGAATCTTGACAGGGGATCCTCCGGGTGATCCGGTTTTCCCTGTTCATTTCTTTCTCTCCTAGGTTTACAGGGATCATGGTTATATCTAAACCCTTCTTAATAACAGTTCTTAATTTAATTTCCATTCATTTTTAAAGGTTTACTCCGGGTGATCTGGTTTATTTCTTATTCAATCGCAAAGAACTAATCTGGACATGGGGTCCTACGGGTGATCCGGTTTTCCCTGTTCATTTCTTTCTCTCCTAGGTTTACAAGGATCCTGGTTATATCTGGACCCTACTTGATAACCATTCTTAATTTAAATTCCATTTATTTTTAAAGGTTTACTCCGGGTGATCTGGTTTATTTCTTATTCAATCGCAAAGAACTAATCTGGACATGGGGTCCTCCGGGTGATCCGGTTTTCCCTGTTCATTTCTTTCTCTCCTAGGTTTACAGGGATCATGGTTATATCTAAACCCTTCTTAATAACCGTTCTTAATTTAAGGTTTACTCCGGGTGAGCCGGTTTATTCCTTATTAAATCGCAAAGAACGAATCTGTACAGGGGATCCTCCGGGTGATCCGGTTTTCCCTGTTCATTTCGTTCTCTCTTCACATGGATCGTGGTTATATCTGGACCCTTCTTAATAACCATTCTTGATTTAATTTCAATTTATTTTTTAGGTTTACTCCAGGTGAACAATTAGTCAATCAAGTCAATTGTAGAAAAAATATCTGCGACTACTTTTATAATTGAACATTCATTGATACTTTTGATGTAAGATGATGTATTAAAGTACAGAATTTTGTATTTATTAATTTTATCAGACCAACAGCTTAAAACCAAAAGATATTTATATTGTTTTACACTGTTGGTCTGAATACATCATCAGACCATCCATATTTGCTGACATTTTATAAACAAAATGATGAATCGGTGAAACCAGAAAAATAATCGGCAGGTTGTTTGATACAGACAATAATCGCTGGTTACAGCCATATTTCTTTTGGTGCGCCTAGTTGGTCAAAATAGCAGAAATCTCTGCTCAGCCCAGGACACGGAGCCGTGAACGTCCTTCAGCTCATCTGTCAGGTAAAAGAGAAACTTAACGTGCAAGTCTCGGTTTTCTCTGGTTAGGTTAACGGTTCACGGCCACACTGACAGGAAACCGCTCGTACCTGGAACTTTCCCTCCTCGTTCGGTCTGAGAGACTCCCACTCTGGAGAGTCGAGGAACTGGTGGCGGTGGATGTAATGCAGAAACTGGCCCTCCAAAGACACATTGATCCTACAAGAGAGAGAGAATGACACGATGTTTAAAAGGAGAGGCGGGGATTAGGGAGTGATAATGAGAGCTGGAGGTCACTTTGAGTAAATGTTACCATGAATATCCTTGCCAGTGCAGCTGTGGACAATCTGAAGACTATCGAGTTACTGAAAGTCTTAAAACCCACCTGCCCGCTGAAGGGTCAGGGTTCAGCGATGGGATCAACAATGTTCTCATGGATGATGGTTAAAAAAGTTTTACAGTCATCAAAGAAATATGTGCCGATTTTTGCTAAATTCTGTGACACCAGAAAACATACAGAAAGAATTTGATAACTGTAAAACCAGCTTATTTACCATCTCTTGTATAGAAAGAAATTACAATAAAAATCTAATGAAAATATAAATTGTTTTATTTTACTTTAATACTTTAAGCCCATTTTGATAATAATACTTCTCTGCTTTTGTGACATTCAGAATTCAGACTTTTACATTTAAAGGAGTATGTTTAGACAATGGTATTTATGAAGCTGAAGCGGAAGTTCAGTCAGGAAGACACTCTCTTTACACTCCTTTTCATTCATAATCTCGGTCTCTAATTCTCCCAGTGATTACTCCATCAGCTGATTGGGGGGCGTGTACTTTACATGAACCAATCAGATTCTGCAGCAGTTTCCTTAAGCCAATCACATCGCTGTTGTCACACTTTTAAATAGGTTCTTCTGTCTGCTGCTGTCAGTTGTCATTTCAGCTCAAACAGATGCAACCCTTCCTCCACCCTCCTCCTCCACCTCCTCCACCCAGACACCTCCACCAGTGTCTGGACTCCAAGGGGGATTCTGAGGGATTCAGACCTCAGCATCAATACCCCTTGCTTCTCTTAATTCAGGATGGAGTCCAAAAGACTTTACACTATTCAAAGGATATGCAACTTTAATAAATGATTGTGAAACTCTAAACAATGTCTTCCTGATTGAACTACTTTTACCACCGCTGGTGCACACAAGAAACACCTTCCAGATGAATTGAAAATACCACATTTCTTCTTCTTCTGCCAGGATTCTTTCTGGTCACAGTTTAATCGGGACATTCCTCCCTCAGAAGGAAGCTTTATTTTAAAAGAGAATAACTTCCGCAGGGTGAGATAATCCAGCACACTAGACATGGATCCTTCCTTGGATTACGTCTAAAGTTTCTGTTTTATCCTCGTTTCAGTGTAAGTTGAATCAGAGCTGCTTCATGTCAATCACCTGACATCTACTGAAAGAAATGGAAATTATTCTGTTAAAACTATTCTCGCTCTTTGTTACAGCAGCTGCATGTAGGGTAGATATTTACAAACGATGAAACAATGACGCTTCATTAAAATTCTAATTACAAGGCCCCATTAACTAGTGCTACTTTGGTGTTTTAGTAAAAGTTAAACGCATGATTTTAAATGTAAAAGTACAAAGGTATTAGCATCAAAATATACTTAAAGTGCAAGGACTCGTTAATCACAATGGCCTTTTGTTTTTAGAATAATGCATGTTGGACTGTTATAAAATCTGGTCAACGTACTATTGCCTCCACACACGGCTCTCAACACGGTGAAGGCCGAGCCAAAGGCGAGCAGCTAACGCAGCTAACGGAGCTAACAACAACGGTCCAGTATTTTATGTTTTTCAGAGTTGTGTATTTTATTGATTCTGATTCCAATGGAAACAAAAGATCAAACTCTCAGCTATTGGTACCAGTATCATGCTCAAACATTAAGCATCGGTTTGGTTCTGGACCTGACAGAAGTATCAAGCTGCAGAATAAGAAGCTGTTCTTATCCACGGCCCGCCAGACAGGTTTGTCCAGGCTGTCACACAATCCACAACATAGAGAGGTTCTGCTGTCACGCGGGCGTCCTTTTCAACTGTACACTGTACATTCCATTGTACACTGTACATCTATTTATAGTTCGGTACGAGTGCCATATGTTTCTGGAAACCTACGATTCTTGTGATTCCAGCTGTCCACTCCGTTTCAAGATCAGACCACTACAGCAGCTACAATCAATACTTTTGTCAGACAACAACAAACAAACAAGAGATTTGAAAATCAAGAAAACTCACCGATGACGCCTCATATTGATCAATAAATCCATAATATTCCAACAAAAACGCCGTTGTTACGTTGTAAAGGTCCAATAAAAATAAATCCCATAAAAGATTTAGTCCAAAACACGTGATTACATCTATAAATATCCACCAACTGGCGTTGCATCATTTCATTGCAGCTGGAAGTTATGAACGAAAAACGGAAAAAAAGTACCTTTGCACAGCGCACAGCTACAAACTCGCTATCAGCATGTCCGCCGAAATCTAACGTTTCCAAGGAGACCCCACTTGAACCAATAGGAGCTTCATGTCCTGACTGACAAGCTACATTACCCAACCAGAAGCTACGTTGAAGTTCAGGCTCAACCTCTATTTTCTTACGTGGCTCAAGCCTGTCACGTGGTACAGCTCAGATAGGCGTTTCGGACAGCCAATGAAATTGCCTAAAAAACGGGACCAATCAAGAGGGGGTGGGGATGATCCCAACAGGCTTCAGCTTCACCAGAACAAACTTCTGCTCATAGATCCTCAGTCTGTCATTGAATCAGCATAAAAATGCATTTATACTTCATTTTCTCTGTGTCAGCAATACTGGTAGTATATATGAATAGTACCTCTATAAGTTTGCAAGACTATAAGCCTTTTTAAGGTATATAGTATATATATCAGGAATATTTTCAGTCTCATAATGAAAAAACGCCTAGCCATTTCATTAGAAAAACATGGTTAAAATATTAATTTTCTGTGATGTTGTTATCAACTTTTTACTTAGACTAGAAAAGGCTTCAGGCTATGGTCCCATTGTGTTTTCCAGTCCGTAAATCACATTTATAGTTATCTACAGGCATCTATTTACAAAGAAATGTTCAGACGGAAATAAAAACCTTATACTTTAGTGTGTTCAAACTCATATAACTCAGTGTCAGCAGCACTTAAAGTGATTCTGACTATTGAGGGAAAAAGCTTCAGATTGTTACCTTTCAAAAGATACCAAGACCATGCATTTACTCCAAATAGTTCAAGTACAGCTTGCAATTTACTTTGGGTATACCTGGATAAGCGTTTTTCGTCAAATTTTACAGGAATGTTAAGAGGATCATGTGTTTGTTAAAACAACACATTATCATAAATAATTAATAGTGTTTGTATGTTCTTTTAAACTGACAGCTGATGATGACACAGAAGAATAACGTCAAAGTTCGGCTTCATTTAGCAACTGAAGAGGCTTCACTTCACCATATTAACGAGGCGCGAGCGTCACAACCTTCCATGTGGCCTCAAAAAGCAAAAGCACTGGTAATGGTACTCCTGGTTTACTGGGATGGGGTTCAATTCCCTGCAGTGTCCTGAAGTTTTTGGAGCATATATACATGAAAGGCCATATTATTTTCACTCGATTATCCGATTTACATCGAGCAACATAATGCATGTTGACGCATGTTGTCTGGTTCATGCAGAAATTAAAGGGTGGACCGTTTGCAAACCATAATTTGCGGCGTCACTCCATGCAGGAAACTAACGTCTAATGCTGCGTTCACACCAAAAGCTTTTCTGCAACGAGTTTACTCGCTCGACTTCATGTGGTAAATTCATGTCATTCACCTTTTCGCTTTTTCTCAGCGGAAAGGGGGCACAGCTTTTCCGTGGCTTAACTCCGTGAAAACAGTTACCATTTACGCCATCCACCATTGGAATAACCACTTGAATTTTTCGCAATGCTTTTTTGCAACTATTCGCGTCTGTGCATTGACATCGCGCAAATAATTCACAACGCTTTTGGTGTGAACGCAGCATAACTCGTGGACGGTCCCGCCAGCTTTCATTTATTTTCTATTTTTATTTATTTATTAACTAACGTGAGCTACCGTATCTGGGGGGGAACCGGAGGTTGGGTGCTACACTTCCACGTCGTTCCGGGTAACGTTAACGGCGGCGATTAGCTAGCTGTTTGCCTTAAATGACAAATAAGAAGATGGACGAGCATCGTTTTTAGCTTTTTTTCTTTGCTTTATTGTTGTTTTAAATTTGGCTCGTGCTCACTGAGCTGTTAGCAGCGTGTCCCACATTTAATCTAAAGGGATGAAGAGGAGCGGTCAGCGTCTCCGAAGCACAAAGGAATGATTTACCCGGCTGTGCAGAGCGACACAGCGGTGAGTCACAGGCAGAAACACTCTGTTTACAACATTTCTCTTGTGTCCGGCTCCAGGACTGTGAAATCTAAGGCAGCTCCACTTTGAGGATGTTTGGACGAAGAGGATACGTTTCCTGTGACGGTTCCACGCTGCCAACAGCATGAAAGAGCCCGAGATAGAAATCTCAGTTTTTTACAAACAACGGGTGAGAGGTGGAATTTACTTCATTATCTTTCAATGACAATAAAACCTGCAAGTTAAAAAGAACTTTGGTGAAGAAGTTAAAACATAATACAACGTAACATGAACATCTAGACTATAATGTTAAATACTGCCGTTGTCGAACACATGTAACTTTAGGAAGCTTTTAGAATTCTGTTTTTGTTGAGTGTCTCAAAAAAGTGGTTGAAAGTGCAATTTTGAGGTACTTGTACTTTAGTTGAGTATTCCCATTTACTGCTACTTCAACTTCTCTACATGTCAGTAGAAAATACTTTACTTTTCACTTCACACACTTCATTGTTCTGACAGCTTTAGTTGGATAAGGACTTTAAATACAAAACACAAGATCATCTGATTAATAGATCCATAATACTCAACTCTGCAGAACAGATGTTTCTTTTTAAAACGTTTAATTAAATGACTATGTATAATGTGACAGGAGTTGATGAACCCACAGTAGGATTTCCCCAAATTCTGCAGACCCCCCCCTTGGGCTTCACGCAGCGTTTTAGCATCTTTCAGCTCGTTTTGGTTTTACAGCCCCAACTTCACTGCTTTGGTTCAGTCAGCATCATTTCCAGCCTCAGCAGGTCGCTTTAAACACCAACTGTTCAATGAGAGACCAGCTGGGGAACACAGTGGAGCATTTAGCAGCTAAAGAGACAGATATTCCCTCAGGAGGTGGTGGAGGCCAAAAGCAGAGCTGAAAGAGAGCGAATGGGCTTTCATTTGGACTTTAAACACAACTCATTATTAATGCTAATGTTGTCATGTCAACTTCAAAGATGAAGGATGTGAGATGTCGCGTTCACAGCCAACTACAGAAATAATCTGATTTTGTAGGTTTAAGTATTTTTACATAGAGGTTTGATACCAGTGTTGACAATAGCTGTGAAATATTGACATCATGTCAATAATATACAAATTATAATAATGTGTAAATAACCCAGCGCCTCTTGAATCTTTTTATATAAACGGTTATAGTAACAGACTCTCTCCATTTCCCTACACTTTCCAAAAGAGAGAGAAAACACAACAATAATGTTTCTGTCTTTTGTCCTAGAAAATCTCATATATTGAAGTATTGCTACTTATACTCCCGTGTGTTGTATTGTTGTGTGGTGGTTTTGCCTTGTGTAGTACAGGTGTGTAGGTGTGACACACACACACACACACACACACACACACACACACACACACACACACACCTCCCGGACAGCAGAAAGGAGAGCTGGTCGATGGGCGTCTTTCCCTCCACGGCGTACGTCTCTCCCGCCTTCAGCTCCACCACCTTGTTCTCGAAGGCGCCCGCCATCTCCTTGAACACCTGGACGGGCACGCCCAGCGGCAGGTACACCGCCCGGTAGAGCGCCGCCAGCTCCTCGCCGCCGCCGCGCAGGCCCTCCCGGTGCAGCCGGCAGAGCAGGTGGCAGATCTGTGCCGAGCAGGCCAGCAGCAGCAGCAGGCTCCAGGCGAAGACGTCCGGGCCGCACACCGTCAGCCAGCCCCACGCCGCCATGCAGGCGTGGGCGGGGACCAGGAAGCCGAAGATGAAGAGGCACCCGTAGGCGCCGCTGCCGCCCATGTAGCCCAGCACCAGCAGGGTGTTGCCCAGGTGGTAGAGGGCGCCCTCCGTGTTGTTGCTCCAGCCGGCGCAGAGAGGCGGGAAGAGCAGGCTGTCCAGCAGGGTGGAGTTGTCCTCGCTCATGATGGAAGCACGATTCTCACCGTGCAGAGCAGTGCTGTGTTGGTGAGGAAAGCAAACAGCTGATGCCGACAGAAGAACGTCAGACGTGGGAAACCCTTCAGCGTGGAGAAGTTCTCACGGCTCTAGTGGGTTTCTTCTTCTTCTTCTTCTCCTTCTTCTCTCATTCTGCGTCCCCTCCTCCCTCGCTCCCTTTCCGAGTCCTCCGTCGTCTCTCTGGTGGCTTTTCTGTGTGTTTCTGTCGCCGGCGGCCTGCACTGTGGGGCCAGCAGCTGGAGGAGAAGGCATGAAGGGAGGGGTGGGCGTTGATAGAGCCCTAGAAGGATAACCATGTTTGGAATTGAAACCCAAGGAGGAGAGAGAGAGCGGTGGACAGAAAGCAGGCCTGCTACTTAACATAACAGAGAGAGAGAGGAAACGAGAGGGAGGACAGGGACTATAACAAATATCTATGAGTGTCACTCGCGTAAAAAAAAAAGAGTTCCTTCCTTTACAGAGAAGCTTTGGGAGTCCAGTTGGCAGCTAGGAGCATATTTAGAGACTGAAATGAGCCGGCGGTCACATTTCAGCTCCACTGCTCCGGTTTGTTTTTATCAGCAAAACAATCAACAGACACCATGAAGAGGAGTAAGAGACCAAAGCAGAACCGGGACTCTGTCCCCTGTGTTTGAAGTTGGAAGATTCTGGTCCCCTATAGACTTCAGTCTAGTCCTGGTCCTCTATAGACCTCATGTAGTCCTGGTCCTCTATAGACCTCAGTCTAGTCCTGGTCCTCTATAGACCTCAGTCTAGTCCTGGTCCTCTATAGACCTCAGTCTAGTCCTGGTCCTCTATAGACCTCAGTCTGGTCCTGGTCCTCTATAGACCTCAGTGTAGTCCTGGTCCTCTATAGTCTCAGTCTAGTCCTGGTCCTCTATAGACCTCAGTCTAGTCCTGGTCCTCTATAGACCTCATGTAGTCCTGGTCCTCTATAGACCTCATATAGTCCTGGTCCTCTATAGACCTCAGTCTAGTCCTGGTCCTCTATAGACCTCAGTCTAGTCCTGGTCCTCTCTAGACCTCAGTGTAGTCCTGGTCCTCTATAGACCTCAGTCTAGTCCTGGTCCTCTATAGTCTCAGTCTAGTCCTGGTCCTCTATAGACCTCATGTAGTCCTGGTCCTCTATAGTCTCAGTCTAGTCCTGGTCCTCTATAGACCTCAGTCTAGTCCTGGTCCTCTATAGACCTCATGTAGTCCTGGTCCTCTATAGACCTCATATAGTCCTGGTCCTCTATAGACCTCAGTCTAGTCCTGGTCCTCTATAGACCTCAGTCTAGTCCTGGTCCTCTCTAGACCTCAGTGTAGTCCTGGTCCTCTATAGACCTCAGTCTAGTCCTGGTCCTCTATAGTCTCAGTCTAGTCCTGGTCCTCTATAGACCTCATGTAGTCCTGGTCCTCTATAGACCTCATGTAGTCCTGGTCTTCTATAGACCTCAGTCTAGTCCTGGTCCTCTATAGACCTCATCTAGTCCTGGTTCTCTATAGTCTCAGTCTAGTCCTGGTCCTCTATAGACCTCAGTCTAGTCCTGGTCCTCTATAGTCTCAGTCTAGTCCTGGTCCTCTATAGACCTCATGTAGTCCTGGTCCTCTATAGACCTCATGTAGTCCTGGTCTTCTATAGACTTCATCTAGTCCTGGTTCTCTATAGTCTCAGTCTAGTCCTGGTCCTCTATAGTCTCAGTGTAGTCCTGGTCCTCTATAATCTCAGTGTAGTCCTGGTCCTCTATAGTCTCAGTGTAGTCCTGGTCCTCTATAGACCTCAGTCTAGTCCTGGTCCTCTATAGTCTCAGTGTAGTCCTGGTCCTCTATAGTCTCAATGTAGTCCTGGTCCTCTATAGACCTCCATCAGTAAACAGATCCTGGTGCTCAGAGACACTACCATTTCTGTCCACAGGAGGCGCCAGAATCAACACAACATGAGAGCTCCTTGTAGTAACTTTAAGAAGACTTTAAGTTTATTTTTTTAAGAAGAAACAGCATTTGTGAAATCTAAGATTTTACTTTCTCACCAAAATAAAATGAACAAAATGTTTCCCTCATTTTCACCTCTGAAAAAAAAAGCAACTTCAAGTCATAAAACGGTGTTTGTTTCTCTGGAAGTTGGCGATTTTACAACAAATCTCCTGCGCCTGCCTTTTATCTTTATAAAAAATAAAAAGCTAATTAGCTGCAAAAGAAGTTTGTTTTGAGCGCAAACAAACATCAAGTCCTGAAGTGTGAAATGAGGACGGCTGACAGGTGAAGGGGAAAAAAGAAGAAACCCCAGAGAAAGGAAACATTCATGGCCGTGTGTGTGTGTGTGTGTGTGTGTGTGTGCAGCTCTGCTCTTGGCCGGGTCGTGTCGGCCGCCGTCACCTCATCACTCAGCGGGCTGCCGCCACCCTGCACGCCGCCGCCGCTGCAGCCGCCACATCACCGCCGGCATAGACCTCAGTCTAGTCCTGGTCCTCTATAGACCTCATATAGTCCTGGTCCTCTATAGACCTCAGTCTAGCCCTGGTCCTCTATAGACCTCAGTCTAGCCCTGGTCCTCTATTGACCTCAGTGTAGTCCTGGTCCTCTATAGTCTCAGTCTAGTCCTGATCCTCTATGGACTTCAGTGTAGTCCTGGTCCTCTATAGACCTCATGTAGTCCTGGTCTTCTATAGACCTCAGTCTAGTCCTGGTCCTCTATAGACCTCATCTAGTCCTGGTCCTCTATAGTCTCAGTGTAGTCCTGGTCCTCTATAGACCTCATTGTAGTCCTGGTCCTCTATAGTCTCAGTCTAGTCCTCTATAGTCTCAGTGTAGTCCTGGTCCTCTATGGACCTCAGTCTAGTCCTGGTCCTCTATATGTATATCATGTGGTACAATCACACATATGTACGTTACGTATTATATGTCTATCACTTCTTAGTCTTGGGAAGGGAATTGTACAGTTTAAAAGTTATTAACATTTTAGTTTTCGGAGGATCTCCCTCAGTTAAAGCTTCTGGATCGGTAACTCCATTGTAAAAGTGATTCACAGCTTTGTTTATTACAATCTGTATTTCACTTTTAACAGCTCCTCCGGCGCGTTTACACTCGTATCCAAATTAAGAGATATCCAGGTTCCCATTCATCGAGGTCACGGTGCACCGGCGTGGTGAAAGACGTGGCCCGCGGACACGAAGAGGATCAAGCCGGCGCGTCGCAGCAGACGTCCTCCGTCAGCCTCACTTCAGCCACGGCGACGCGCCGCAGAGGAAGAATGCAGATATGCCGAGTATTGACTTCACAGGGCCGGAGTTATTTAAAGCCTGAGTGCATACCGGGACGCGACTGGAGAGCGACCGCTCAGGGGGAGAGCTTTTAAAAACACCAAAATAAAAACAAGAGATCCGGGTTATTGCATAGGGCTTTTATTCAACATTTCAGATATTCACCCGTTTCTCAAAATCTGAAGACTTTTAAAAAACGTTCACAGAAAAAGGGCAGTTCTCCCATCAGAGCCGGAGTGCATCGTCACATTTCACTGCTGGAGGCGGTATAAATAAAGAGGAGGAGGAGAAGGAACACGAGGGTCGTCCTGCACAGCAACGCTGCAGGAGGAAATAAAACTAGGATTAAAGAAGAGCAGAAATATGAGACGATGGGTGCTTATTACAGAGTTCACACACATTTTCCATGACTTTTAAACAAATGTCCATTACAAACATTTAGTGAAATCTGGGTGTAAACAGTAAAAAGTGAGTAATTGTAGTATTTAAACTAACAATGAGGATACAAAGCATACAGTAAACCTTAAATGACTCAAATGAATGAGACAATAGTTTGATTTAAAGAATAAACATGTATATAGATGTCTGTATGTATGCCTGCTTATATTTTGAGTCTCTTTTAAAAGCATATTCATTATTTCAAACTCAGCGTAAATGAATGACATGAACACATGAATATAACACATTTACATGAACACATGAACATAACACATTTACATGACTTTTACTAAACTTTTGGGGTTTTATTTTTTCCAAGGACTTCTCCAGGCCTGAAAATAACCATTTTAAAATTCCATGACTTTTCCATGACCGTACTGATATTAATAACAAATTAAAGAGCAGATATAATACAAATGCAAACATGTTTGGTGATTTATTTCGGTATCACAATCTCACATTTCCTCCTGGCTGAAGATTTAAAGATTCCTCCTTTTACAAGGACACGCAGGCGGATAATGGAGCCGCTGCAACGTGAACCGAGCCGCACGGCTTCGGGCGCGTTTCATGTGAAGTCATGCGTTCACATTGAACACTAGCTCCGCCCCCAAACCCCCTCATTACATGGTGTCCGGGTCTGAAGCTGCACAACAACGCGATAAAATAATAAATCAGCAATCGCCAAGAGACACAATTGACCCAGCAAGAGGAGAACGAAGCAACCTGGTGAATCACAAGCAGCTTCATTACTGCGAATAAACCCCAAAATATAAAATAAAACCGGTTGTATTAATGAACGTTGGCGTTCACAGGGTTCACTAGAGGGCCGCTGCTCTTCCACACCATTCAGGTCGGCTTTAGTTGTCGGGACGCGTTTAGCAGCGAACCGAGCGGCAGCCTAAAAGTTTACCGGACAGGAATCTGCTGCGGGGCCACGTCCTCCTTCCTGGGTATTTAGTGCCATCAGACTGTTTTACACACACTGAAGGTCAGATTAATGATTAGAGGGCCGGCTGTTGCCTCCAGGAAATCATTAGTATCACAATATTTTAAATAGGGGAGGTAACTGAAGGTGAACTGTTCTTTACTTGCAGCGTTTTCACTGATGCAAATAGTTCCAAACCTCCAAAAAAAAAAAAAAAAAAAAAGACCACAGTTCCTACATGACAGTTACTTAAACAAATAAAAACACGCATAACAACTACAAAACTTGCAGTATAATCCAACTTTGCATGACTGAATTTGACTTAATTAAAATGTGCTGTACTGTTTAGTGTGTTGGTTCAGCTTCAGATGAATCATGTTTATATACACTTCACATTTTCTCTATTGTTTAAATGTAATAAGCTAAATTAATACTCTGCTGCTTCGTTGTACATATTGAGTTTTGAGAGAGAGATAGATATTTCATCCTTGTTATTTTGATTTGTTTGTCTGTAAGCTGCGACAACAACAAACCAATGTCCCCTTGGGGATGAATAAAGTGTCCATCTATCTTTCTATTCACAGCTGAGGGATACAAACGACCCGGCATGATATAAAATATTAAATAAATACTCACCACACACACACACACACACACACACGAAACGGAGACGTTAAATCTTGAAGCCAAGCGCCCGCATGCAGTCTTTGTGCGCCTCGATCAGGACCGTGCAGCTCTCCTCTCCCTTCTCGATGATGCTGCAAGACAAACAAACATGGAGGCGTCAACAAACAGCTTCACTTGTTTTTGGGGTGTTTCTCTCAGTTCAGTGGCTCACCAAGTGTCCCGGACCTTCTTGGTCTCCGGACAGGCGCAGCACGGTCGGAGAGGCTTCTTCTGCTCGTTGGCCGGCTCCATGCTGGCAGCGGACACCGTGGACATCTTGTGGCTGGAGAGGAGACGCAGACACACACTTTACTGATGTCTGCAACCAGTTCTGTCACTTCTGACAAGTTAAGGAACTCTTGTTTTTTAAGTCTGCTTCTCAAAACGTGAGAAGTTTGCTTTATTTTAAAAATCACTGTGAGGCTGCAATTGACATGTTTTTTATGATGGTGAAACACATTCAGCACAACATTGTTTAAGTCTTAAAAACGCATTCCTTCAAAAAATAAATACTAACTCAAGAGAATGCTTTGCATTGAAAAAATTCAATTATTAAAATATATCTTTTTGACATAGTAAGATTATGCAGATGTATATTCTGTCTAGCGATGATTTCAACCCTAAATTATTGTAAGATTAGCATATTTGTTTTGAGACAAAAACATATTTAAATTATATTATATTTAAATACGATGAGACAAAATACAATGGCGACTTTTAGACCTCAAACTAATTGATTATTCATTTTTTGGGGGATTTAAATTGTTGTAGTGCAGCAGGTTTATATTATAATGTTACACAACTAAAGGGGGCGGGGCTGATGGACGTTAGCTTCAATGACAGGAACACACACACACACACACACACACCTTTAATTTGTTCGGTATCTAACGTAAAGGCTCGGACACGTGGACAGAACCTGAACAGAACCACCACGTGCGCGCACCCGCGTTAGCTCTCAGTTTAGAGACGTTACGTAACGTTACATAACGTTGCGTAACGTTACGTTCGTTACCGGCTTCCCGGTAGAATAACGGTAGAATTCCGGTAGAATAACCGTAACGTGCCCGGTAGAGACACCGGGGGACTGAAAGCAGCCGTTAATCTGCGTCGTGTTACTCACCTGAACGTTAAGAGAAGCTTCACCTTCAGAAAGAAACCGACACGGAAGTAGAAAGGGTCACGTGGGCGGGATTTATGCGATCTCGTGTGAGTTCACGAGAGACCGCGGGGGATGCTGGGAAATGGGGTGTTTCGGAACAAGGGTTTGTAATAAGCGACCGAGCGACCTTAACATTACTTTATTCACATTGTTAAATTATTACATTATTAAGACAAAATGCTGTTAGTTGGGTTAATATAATATATATATATATATATATATATATATATATATATATATGTGTGTTAATATAATATATATAAATATATATAACAAACAAAATAATATATATATATATATATATATATATATATATATATATATATATATATATATATATATATATATATATAAAACGATATGTAAAAACAATGACTGTTTGTGGTGTTAATATATATATATATATATATATATATATATATGTGCTAATATTATATATATATATATATATATATATATATATATAACGAAAAAATAAATATATATACATATATATATAAAACGATATGTAAAAACAATTAATGTTAGTGGTGTTAATATAATATATATATATATATATATATATATATATATATATAAAACGATATGTAAAAAAATGACTGATGTTTGTGGTGTTAATATTATATATGTATATATATTTTATATAATATATATATATATATATTATAATAATAATATATCATATACGTACATACAGAAACAAGTAGTTTAGTATAGTATTATTATACACAATAGTTGGAATTATCACAAAATAATTGCAGTTGAACAAATAACTTAAAACAAAATAACATTTAAAGACACAACAAAAAAATTAATGAACAAAAACGACTTCTAAACTCAAAATATGCAGGGTTTAATTATGAATGAATTATAAGACTTCAAGAGACATTACATTTTTATACAGGAGTTACATTTGTCAATATAAAATCTGAGAATGCACCGAAATGCATGTATTTATTGTAAAAATATGTAAAAGTGTGAGACTTATTAATATGACTGTAAACATGTAGCAGGCTCAGGTCACAGTGAAAGTAATTTACTTTGAAGAAGACAAATGCATAAAATATGAGACGCCCAGCGTCGATGTTTGTCATGCATACACACAGCCTCAAATCACAAACTTTCCTTGTCTTATAAATAATGAACGCAATGAACATTCATCACTCTGTCGCCTGGAATTGATGAAGTCGCTGCCACTGCGTCATTATTCATGTTTCACAATATGAATATTCAGAAAAACCTTTCTTAAACGGCCAGAGGAGCTGAGACGGAATGTCTCACTCTGCAGGTGCATTTAGAACCAAGCTTCAAGGACGTGTGTGTGTGTGTGTGTGTGTGTGTGTGTGTGTGTGTGTGTGTGTGTGTGTGTGTGTGTGTGTGTGTGTGTTCAATAAGTATATTTACTCAAATACAGCATTTAAGTACAATTTTGAGATACTTTACTGAAGTATTTTTCGTTTTAATGCAACGATGCTGTGACGTCTCAGAGGGAAATATTGTTCTTGTTACGGCACCACATTTATAACCGTAACTATTTATTTTGCAGACACAGACTAAGAAGTGGACGTAGTCGTATTTTTCGATGCAACCAATGAACAGGAAGTGATCAGATATGGACCAGAGACGCTGTATACGTCTCTGGTGTCGACCTGTCAATCACCTTGTAGCCCCGCCCTAAAGCGTCCCCTGCTTTATGGTCTGTTTGACTCTAAATGACCATAATGTACTAAATGAACATCATGCTGTATTGAAGAAGACTTGAAACTAGAGATTGAGACATAAACTCATGTTTACAATGTTTACTGAGGGAATACATCAAGAGAAGTAGAGTCATTTATATAGACTTCTATACAACCAGAGGAGTCACCCCCTGGTGGTCAGGAGAGAGGATGCAGCTTCAACACATGCAGCTTTGAAGCATAGACTTCTATACAACCAGAGGAGTCACCCCCTGGTGGTCAGGAGAGAGAATGCAGCTTTAACACATGAAGCATAGACTTCTATACAACCAGAGGAGTCACCCCCTGGTGGTCAGGAGAGAGAATGCAGCTTTAACACATGAAGCATAGACTTCTATACAACCAGAGGAGTTGCACCCTGGTGGTCAGGAGAGAGAATGCAGCTTTAACACATGAAGCATTGACTTCTATACAAACAGAGGAGTCGGCCCCTGGTGGTCAGGAGAGAGAATGCAGCTTTAAGACATGAAGCATATACTTCTATACAACCAGAGGAGTCGCACCCTGGTGGTCAGGAGAGAGAATGCAGCTTTAAGACATGAAGTGTATACCTCTATACAATCAGAGGAGTCGCCCCCTGGTGGTCAGGAGAGAGAATGCAGCTTTAAGACACTTCAGCATCGGTTTCACTGTGCAGAACTGAAGGTTACCGCCTGTTTGCGGATTAAGATTACACATAAAAACATATGGCAAGATCATGAAGATTAACTTTATTATAATTCATATTTGCAGAGGACAAGTGCACAGTAGAACAGAATTAGGTCACGTCCGGCTCATGTCTGTGTATGTAAACATAAGATAATAAATGGCACATGTAGGCTAAAGGATAGAAATTAAAGCACAAACTGAATGATGAAACATATGTTTAACCTCCTGGAAAACATTGTTTTGCAACATTCTCTTGCAGCAGGTGTGATTTAACATTCCAGACATCAGCCTCATCAACACCGTTATCAAAGCCACGATGATGGAGGAGGCTGAAGAAGGCAGGCACCGCTACGACTCTGGACGTGAGTTGTAGAACTCTGTATTATTTAACTGTTCAGCATCGTTAATTCCTGTGTTTTAACTTCTGTCTTAGCCAGTGGAGAAGTACTATAAATATTGATGTTGTGTGAGTATTTTCACAAAAGCACAAAACTGTTGACATTTAAGCTTCCGCTTGCATGTCTCCTGTGTTACACGGATCAATAACGGCAGGATGATGAGATCCCAGTTTAATGCGAGTTATTTTCATTCTTCCATAATATGACCTTGCTAACGATTCCAACGAAAGTTACGTCACAAAGGTTTAAATGTACGAAACAGAGAAAAGCAGAACATCCTCACACTTGAGAAGCTGGATCCAGAAAAAGCTTCAAGCACATTCAGCACATCAGTGTCGTGTCTTTCTGTAAAATATCAAAACATCAACACGTTACACTTTGTGCCGATCACACAAAAGAAAGAACAGTGTGAGCCTCAGCCTGCAGACTATTGCTGTTACTCATCACCTACTTTGGAAGATATTATTTCCTGTGCTGTGACACACAGTCGCCGGTGGGTAGAATACACACTTCAGTGGCTCGGGAGTTTCGTAATAAGGAAAATGTTCATGTTCCGTCCTCCAATGCCGAATGAAGATGTGTGTTTCCATGTCTGCTGGCTCTACAGTACGTCAGCACCGCAAAGCAGCGCGTAAGCAGAAGCTCGCTCTTTTATCCGGGTTGCAGGGCCAGCTGTGTGCTAGATAAATGAGCAAGTAAGCATATTATTCATCCCGCTCGTCCCGTGTGTTAGATGTGTGCTCCCCGTCTGAAACATGCTGCAGTCTTCAGCTGCGCGCTCCATATAATCCACGTGGTGTGGCACACATGCGAGTGGTATTGAAATGACCTTGAAATAAATCTTTATCGTTCCCTTTATGAATCTGCCCCTACGTCACTACGTCATCACGTCATCACGTCACTACGTCACTACGTCATCACGTCACTACGTCACTACGTCATCACGTCACTACGTCATCACGTCACTACGTCATCACGTCACTACGTCACTACGTCACCACGTCATCACGTCATCACGTCACTACGTCACTACGTCACTACGTCATCACGTCACTACGTCATCACGTCACTACGTCACTACGTCACCACGTCATCACGTCACTACGTCACTACGTCATCACGTCACTACATCATTACGTCACCACGTCACTACGTCACTACGTCACTACGTCATCACGTCACTACATCATTACGTCACCACGTCACTACGTCATCACGTCACTACATCATTACGTCATCACGTCACTACGTCATCACGTCACTACGTCACCACGTCACTACGTCATCACGTCACTACATCATTACGTCACCACGTCACTACGTCACTACGTCATCACGTCACTACGTCACCACGTCACTACGTCATCACGTCACTACATCATTACGTCACCACGTCACCACGTCACTACGTCATCACGTCACTACGTCACCACGTCACTACGTCATCACGTCACTACATCATTACGTCACCACGTCACTACGTCATCACGTCACTACATCATTACGTCATCACGTCACTACGTCATCACGTCACTACGTCACCACGTCACTACGTCATCACGTCACTACGTCATCACGTCACTACGTCACTACGTCACCACGTCATCACGTCACTACGTCACTACGTCATCACGTCACTACATCATTACGTCACCACGTCACTACGTCACTACGTCACTACGTCATCACGTCACTACATCATTACGTCACCACGTCACTACGTCACTACGTCATCACGTCACTACGTCACCACGTCACTACGTCATCACGTCACTACATCATTACGTCACCACGTCACTACGTCACTACGTCATCACGTCACTACGTCACCACGTCACTACGTCATCACGTCACTACGTCATCACGTCACTACGTCACTACGTCATCACGTCATCACGTCACTACGTCACTACGTCACCACGTCACTACGTCACCACGTCATCACGTCACTACGTCACTACGTCACTACGTCATCACGTCATCACGTCACCACGTCACTACGTCACTACGTCATCACGTCACTACGTCACCACGTCACTACGTCATCACGTCACTACGTCACCACGTCATCACGTCACTACGTCACTACGTCACTACGTCACTACGTCACTACGTCATCACGTCATCACGTCACCACGTCACTACGTCACTACGTCATCACGTCATCACGTCACTACGTCACCACGTCACTACGTCACCACGTCACTACGTCATCACGTCACTACGTCACTACGTCACCACGTCACTACGTCACTACGTCATCACGTCATTTCGTCACTACGTCACCACGTCACTACGTCATCACGTCACTACGTCATCACGTCACTACGTCACCACGTCACCACGTCACTACGTCATCACGTCACTACGTCACTACGTCACTACGTCATCACGTCACTACGTCACTACGTCATCACGTCACTACGTCACTACGTCACCACGTCACTACGTCACTACGTCACTACGTCATCACGTCACTACGTCACCACGTCACTACGTCACTACGTCACCACGTCACCACGTCACTACGTCACTACGTCACTACGTCATTACGTCACTACATCACCACGTCACTACGTCATCACGTCACTACGTCATCACGTCATCACGTCACTACGTCATTACGTCACTACGTCACTACGTCATCACGTCACTACGTCACTACATCACTACGTCATTACGTCATCACGTCACTACGTCACTACGTCATCACGTCACTACGTCATCACGTCATCACGTCACTACGTCATTACGTCACTACGTCACTACGTCATCACGTCACTACGTCACTACATCACTACGTCATTACGTCATCACGTCACTACGTCATTACGTCATCACGTCACTACGTCATTACCTCATTACGTCATCACGTCATTACGTCATCACGTCACTACGTCATTACCTCATTACGTCATCACGTCATTACGTCATTACCTCATTACGTCATCACGTCATTACCTCATTACGTCAGCCGGTGGTTTGTGGACTGACGTTATGAAGTCTCATATTCGGATTACGGCCGTCGCCATCTTGGTTTCTTTTGCAACCAGACCATATCTGTACTGAGGAGGAGCGAGGTAGAGACACCGTAAACGTCTCTGTTGTCGACCTGTCAATCACCTTGTAGCCCCGCCCTAAAGCATCCGCTACTTTATGGTCTGTTGAATGACCATAATTTACTAAATGAACATCATGCTGTATTGAAGAAGACTTGAAACTAGAGATTGAGACATAAACTCATGTTTACAATGTTTACTGAGGGAATACATCAAGAGAGAAGTAGAGTAATTTATATAGACTTCTATGCAACCAGAGGAGTCACCCCCTGGTGGTCTGGAGAGAGAATGCAGCTTTAACACATGAAGCATAGACTTCTATACAACCAGAGGAGTTGTCCCCTGCTGGTCATTAGAGATAATGCAGCTTTAACACATGAAGCATAGACTTCTATACAACCAGGGAAGTCGCCCCTTGCTGGTCATTAGAGATAATGCAGCTTTAACACATGAAGCATAGACTTCTATACAACCAGTTGTAAAAACAGTGTTTTTTAGGCTATGAAAAACAACATACTTTGACATCTTTTTGGAGGATTTAGTTGCGAGCAAAATTGCGAAACCTTGGATTTAATGCTCAACAACAACAGGTTTTCTAAGCATCTTTATTCTGTTCAGCGTCACAAGAAGCTGAAGCCTGATTCAGAACACACTATTAATTACTTCAACCTCAAACTCTGAACTAAAAGGCTGCCGGTGTGTGACGTATATAAGTGGAGAAGAGTCTCTTTTTTTTCTGACCTACTTCTAGTGTTTCCTGTACCTCTCCACAATCCGGCAAAAATAGTTTGATGGCAAAAAAAAACAATAATCTCATCCAATATCCCTCACATTATTAGACACATCTCATGCACAAAGCCGCCGCTGCCGTGACCCCTCAGTAAATCCCAGCGCGCTACATCCTGGTCTATCATTTCCTTTTTTTAATGTTTCAAGCTTTGCTGCAGCCCCATCAAACCCACCAAGAATAGTACAAAAGAAATCTTTTTTCTAAAAAAGATCTTCTTCTTCGCAGTGTTTGAAATGAAATATGCCACCTTGTGTTGTGGTTTAGCTGCATTTGTGTGTGCAAATGTGCAAATTTGCAAATGTGCAAATAAACAGACAGGAGCTGGCTCAGAGCTGCGAGCATACGCAGCATCAGGTAACGCACGCAGGGTTTGATTACACTGCTGGACACGGC
>NC_136589.1:2828483-2873483 GCF_910589615.1 Taurulus bubalis | reverse complement strand
AAAATACAAAAAAGAGAAAAATCATTAGATACAAGAGTAGAAGTATAAACCATATATATATATATATATATATATATATATATATATATATATATATATATATATATATATATATATATATATATATATATGAAACGATGTATTTAAGTGTAAAAGAAGTAACAAATGTGAATTGAATAAGGTAAATAAATATAGTGAAAACTATATAGATAACGAAAAACTAAAAAAGATTAGATACAAGAGTACAAGTAGAATAGCAAATAGAAACTAAAATAGAAAAGTAAACTCGAGCATGATATTGAAAAGGTTATTTTGCACACATGGTATATTGAAAAGTAATAATAGATTCCCATTCGTGCTTCAGAGACACGTTTCCTAGCTCCATCATTTTGGATGAACTCGCCCTCAAAACAAAGCCCCCGCTGCGGTGTTTAATTATGCATGTGGTCCGGGTCCCGCGTCCTCATCCGTCTCTCTGTCCGCTCACAGGAAGCTATTCTGGACATCAAGCGGATCCGAGTCAGCTACCTGAGGACGTGGTTCATCCCCGACGTCATCGCCGCCTTCCCCATCGGCTACATCCTGCTGTTTGCGGTAATAATGAGCAGCTTGTTGAGGAGGAGCAATGTGCTGCTGCAGCATTTTGTCATCAAACAATCACCCTCATTGCTGCAATAGTTTATTTCTATTTTTTAGATACTTGACAACCGGGTTAATTAATTGAGATCCAGGTTCCTTGTAATCACATTTAATTGTTGTTTTTCAGACAGCGAGAAGATTAATTTGCTCTCAGCAAATAATGTTTGTATTGTTTTCCTGACTGTGTGTATTTTATGGATTCTGGTTCTTTGTCTCAATTAATTGCACTTGTCATAATTAACAAGCTGTTGAAGCAGAGAAAGATGCTGCGACATCATTTATTATAATGTCCAAATATGAACAAATGATCTCAAACTTTGTTTTTACATCTCTTTCTTTAGATAGATAGATAGGTAAATAGGTAGATAGATAGATAGACAGATAGATAGATAGATAGATAGATAGATAGATAGATAGATAGATAGATAGATAGATAGATAGACAGACAGACAGATAGATAGATAGATAGATAGATAGATAGATAGACAGATAGATAGATAGATAGATAGACAGATAGATAGATAGACAGATAGATAGATAGATAGATAGATAGATAGATAGATAGATAGATAGATAGATAGATAGATAGATAGATAGACAGATAGATAGATAGATAGATAGATAGATAGATAGATAGATAGATAGATAGATAGATAGATAGATAGACAGATAGACAGATAGATAGATAGATAGATAGATAGATAGACAGATAGACAGATAGATAGATAGATAGATAGACAGATAGATAGATAGACAGATAGATAGATAGATAGATAGATAGATAGATAGATAGATAGATAGATAGATAGATAGATAGATAGACAGATAGACAGATAGACAGATAGATAGATAGATAGATAGATAGATAGACAGATAGATAGATAGATTGGTAGAAAGGTAGGTAGGTAGGTCGATCGATCGATAGGTAGGTAGATCGGTTGGTAGGTAGGTAGATTGATTAGTAGAAAGGTAAGTAGGATAGATAGATAGACAGATGATAGATAGATAGATATGTAGGTAGGTAGGTAGATAGGTAGATAGGTAGATAGGTTGATCGATCGGTAGGAAGGCAGGTAGGTAGGTAGGTTGATTGGTCGAAAGGTAGGTAGGTTGATAGGTAGGTAGGTAGGTAGGTAGGTCGTTAGGTAGGTAGGTAGGTAGGTAGGTTGATCAGTAGAAAGGTAGGTAGGTAGGTCGTTAGGTAGGTAGGTTGATCGATCGATCAGTAGAAAGGTAGGTCGGTAGATCAATCGGCCAGTAGGAAGGTAGGTAGGTAGGTCGATTGATCGGTAGGAAGGTAGGCAGGTAGGTCGTTAGGTAGGTAGGTAGGTTGGTTAATCGATCGGTAGGAAGGTAGGTAGGTAGGTCGTTAGGTAGGTAGGTAGGTTGGTTAATCGATCGGTAGGAAGGTAGGTAGGTAGATCAATCGGCCAGTAGGAAGGTAGGTAGGTTGATCGATCGATCGGTAGAAAGGTAGGTAGGTTTTTCGGTAGGAAGCTAGGTAGATGGATGGATGGATAGATAGATAGATAGATAGATAGATAGATAGATAGATAGATAGATAGATAGATAGATAGATAGATAGATAGATCCCACAAGGGGAAATGTATACGCTATAATTTATAGATACAAATAAAGCAATATTAAATATACACATATACATAATATATACAACACAAATTTGGAATATTAAATCAACTAACTAAACAATAGTGCAAAGATCAATACTATATATTAGATTAGATATTTACAAGTAGGTTCATTAATTGTAATCCAGATTCGATTGTATTAACATTAAAACATTTTAGAGAGAACTAACTTTTTCATGGAACTGTGATTCTGGGTTTTGTATTTTAAATAATGATAATTAAATAAAAGGATGCTTATAACTAGTTGCACTTCAAGTAATACGACGCTTTCAATTCATAATGAACGAGCCGTTGGAGCAGAACAGCCGGCAGCGCTCTCATTATTCGTCCGTTCACAAACACGATGATGCACTTTGTTCACGTTGGACTTGTTTACATTAATCTTGTTCTTTACATATTAGATATTTACTACAGGTTCATTAATGTAAACCTGTAACATAGAAACGTTTAAAAAGTGTGTTCATCATGGGAAAAAGCAAACTTAAAATGTTATTCCTTTGCTTTTACCAAAGGTTTGTTTGTATCGTTGGCTTAAAATTGTGTATTTTATGTAACTGTAATTTTGGTTTTGTATTTTAAATTATGATAATGTATACAATGACCCTGACAGCTACTAGTTATACTTGAAGTAACACGACATTTTTAATTCATAATGAAAAAGCTGTTGAAGCAGAAAACAGCCAACAGTGTTTTGCATTATTAGTTCACAAACATAAAGGACTTTGTTTCACTTTATTTGGTCATCATGATTTATGAATAGGAACTTATGTCACTCAGATTCAAGTACAAATACTTCAAGTACAAATACAACAAAATGCAAAAAAAATATGTATTTGTGTAATAGTTTGAATAAAACAATAAGGGGAAATGTTGAATTTGAGACAAGACATATTAAGTAACAATAATAATAACTAAAAACATCTGTATTTTATGATCCCAGGACTTACATTACCACAACGACGACAACCCGTCCAAGACCAACAAGATGATGAGGATCCTGATGTTCGTGAGGATCCTCAGCCTGATCCGGCTGGCCCGGGTCTCCCGGCTGGTCCGGTTCTTCAACGAGGTGGAGAAGGTAAGTTCAGATCATAACCAAACACAATACATCTTGGAACTACATCTTTATTGCTCTATGTTTGATTATTTGATTTAAATTTAAATGTTGTGTCTTATTTAAATTTAAATGTAATTTATTTTCTAAATTATTTGCTAAATTATTTTTAAAATGTATTTTTAAATTCATTTTAAATTTATTTTAAATTCATTTTAAATTGATGAAGACATTCTAATTTTTTTTTTTTAAATCTACATTTTTTTTGTCATTCTTTTTTACATTTTTAAAATGTATTTAAAATGTATTTTATTCTATGTTTTAAGTACAATTCCTTGTGTGGGTAACATACTTGGTCAATAAATAATTCTGATTCTGATTGCGTGTTGCGTAATGTACGTTGTCTTCTAGCTGCAGAAATAAACTGTTTGTTTTTAGTTGTAATGGTGGAAACTCTCGCTTTGGAACGAGAAGTTTTCCATCCTGGTTTTTAATTTTGTTTTAATCTGTTTATTTAACTAATCCCCCAGAAGGCCACAGGGCTCCTCCTCCCCAAGGCCGAGTTAATCTTGGCTCGCTCGTCCGTCTCCGCTTTGTGCCAGCTCATGTTTTGGTCTTCCAGGTTTTATTCCGCCTCATTTCCAATCGCATGATCCCGCCAACGCAAGTCTCCTCTTCCCAGTTTCAATCAGAGGATCGGTGGTTCGAGCCCCGGCTCCGCTAGTCCTTGTCGTTGCGTCCTTGAACGAGACACTTAACCCCAAATTGCTCCCCGTCAGCTAAATAAAATGTAATGTAATGTTTCAGGCTTGCTTTGGGGTTTTTCTGTTCCAATCCCAAAGTTTCATATTTCTATTCATTTATTAGTACCTTTATTTAACCAGATACGTGACTTGAGAACCAGTTTTTACATTACAACGTCATAATGTGTACATATATATACAGCAACGGTGTTTTGTTGCCCTAAATCCCAGATTACAAACGCACCATTTTCCTGTGGAATCAGGGATTATTGCCGTTATTCCATCTGCACTCGCTTTCTATCGACCTGCAGATTAAGTGGTTTGATTCAGATCATCTGGCTATACCGTTGGTGTGTTTACAGCCGGTTGGGTTTCTCGCCCCGTCGGACTTTCCAGATCAATAAATGTCATCACAACCGATTGAAAATATGAACAAAACTATACGTCTGTCGTAATAAACGTCAAAGAAACCTCCGTTCTGCACAATAAATACGCCGCTTTGATCTTTTTTTAACATTGCTGCATTGTTACACTGTTGCATTGTTGCATTGTTACATTGTTGCATTGCTGCTTTGTTGCATGTTGCACTGTTACATTGTTGCACTGTTATATTGTTACACTGTTGCATTGTTACATTGTTACATTGTTGCATTATTGATCTCCAATCCTCATGGGAGGTGAATTATTCAGGAACGGTTCCTGTAACTCATCCAGTGAGAAAACACCAGATCATTTGGATGTTTTTTGAAGTCACATGACCTCTCCCCATGAAATCACATGACCTCTCCCGTGTCACATGACCTCTCCCATGTCCTCAGGTGTCCAACGCCAACCTGGAGGTGGTGCGCCTCTTCTTCCGCGTCCTGTCCCTGTTCATGATGATCTTCCTGCTGTGCCACTGGAACGGATGCATCCAGTACTTTGTGCCCATGCTGGAGGAGTTCCCCACGGACTGCTGGGTCCGCAAGGAGAACCTCATGGTGACCAGTACCTCTAATACTCCAGGAGTACTACGAGTACATTCAAACAAGTACACCTTTGAGTGTTTACATTGTGTGTAACGTTACTTCTCCTCCACCTCAGAGGTACATGTTGTACTTTTTACTGTACTACACCTCAGAGGGACATATTGTACTTTTTACTGTACTTCACTTCAGAGGTACATGTTGTACTTTTTACTGTACTACACCTCAGAGGTAACTGATGTACTTTTTACGCGACAAACACATGATGATCTTATAAAATATGATGTATTTATGTAGATTAAACTAAACAGGATATTAACACATTAATGCAGAAACATCAGATATAATAGCGAAACATTTTACTGCATAATCAATACTTTTACTTTTGAGATTTTGACAATACTTACATCGCTTTACTGCAGGGGAAGTATTTTCACAGCGTGTTATTAGTACCTTTATGGAATACTTCTTTCTAGCAGGGGATAATTGAACAACAAACATTTGGTGGTACTTTAAACCTCGACCCCACATGCTGTACTTTAAACTCATGTGATATTTGTTGTTGTTTTGAAGCCCCAGATCTACACAACGTGGCATTAACCGTGTTCTCCTCCCTCTTCCAGAACGCCACGGTGAGCGTGAAGTACTCGTGGGGAGTTTTCCGGGCTCTGTCCCAGATGATCGCCCTCTCCTACGGCTCCATGGACGCGCCGACCAGTGGGTTATAGATCTTTCTCCAAATAAAGCCCCGATGGCCCATTCTGCTCAGGTATAAATACCCAGCGCGCCTCACTGATGGAGCTCCGGTGTCGGTGTCTTGTTTCTGCAGATTATGTGGAGATGTGGATCGTCATGGTGAGCATGGTGTCCGGCTGTCTGATGTACACCGTCCTGGTGGCCAACGCCACCACCATGATCGCCAACATCGACCCGGCGGCCAAGGAGTACAAGAGCAAGGTGAGCGAGTGCATCAGTCAGGAATGAGAGGTGAGGCTTATCTTAGCACGTCTAATCTAGGGAGAGGGAGCTTTCATCTAATAAGAGGGGGAGAATTTGTATTGTTTAGTCTCTTACTAATATATTTAATGGCTTATTTATTTATTTATTAAGTCAAGAAAATGCAGTAAGAATGGATGGAATGGATTGGAAAAACTCAATATTTTTGTTAAAATATAATGATCCTGATTAGTTAGTTTATTTAATTTGGTAGGACATCACGGTTACGTTAATTGTTTTATTATTATTTTGTATTTTTTATTAATTCATTTGTATTAACTTTCTATTATTTTATTATGTATGAAGTTTATAAATTATATTATTTTATTATTATTTTTTGAAATAATTATTATGAATTTAATTATTTTTTATTTTTTTATTAATTCATTTGTATTAACTTTGTATTATTTTATTATTTATGAATTTAATGAATATTTCTATTTTTTAATCTTATTTCTTTTTAATTAATTTGTGACTTCATTGTAATATATACAATATGACTAAGTCGCATAAGAAAACCTCAAATAATAATAATAACTGTTGGCATCAGGGCTTCACGTAAGTCAGTTATTTAGTTAGATAATAACAATAATCATCAAAAGTGAAGAAAAGAATAACTTATATTAAGGCTGCAGCCTGCGTTTAACCTTTAACCCTTTAACCCTTCAGATGAGTCGTCTGGAACACTACATGGGTTTCATGAAGCTCCCTCCGGAGCTGCAGCTGCGCATCAGCAACTACTACCAGGCGCGCTACGGGGGGAAGTGGTTCCAGGAGAAGGACGTCATGGACACGGTGTCCTCTGCGCTCAAAGAGGTGCGGCTCACGTTAACTCACGCCTTCTCATTTATTCCTTTATAATATATAATACCTGCGTGTATTTGTGTTTTTATTCTGCAGCAAATCCTCATGGTGATGTGCAGCCGGCTGCTCAGAAAAGTGCCGATGTTTCAGACCAGAGACGAGAACTTCATCAACGCCGTCCTCTTCAAGCTGGAGTACGAGGTCTTCCTGGAGGGCGACGCCATCGTCCGGCAGAACGTCCCGGGCGACCGCATGTTCTTCATCGACCACGGCCAGGTCGTCATGGAGGCCGAGTCCTACGAGAGGGAGCTGTGCGACGGGGACTTCTTCGGGGGTGAGTTGGGTTCACGAGGGTCTGGAGTGTGTCTCCAGACGCAAGAAGTGACGTCAGAGGGGAGAGAAGTTCCACATACGGTCCACTTTAAAGAAAGTAACATACCAGGATGTCTTTTACAACAAGGTTTCAACCCAATTAACTGTAAATATCATGTTAACGCCTCTAGAAAGACGCTGACAAACCAAACCAACCATGTTAACCTCGTGGAAGTCCCTTAAAGAGATGCTTTAGAGTATTCACCTCTAAGAGAGAACCCCTTTTAAAAAGCTCTCACAGAACACATGAGTTTCTGGTTGAGTTAGTTTGTGTTATTGTGTGACTTTAGAGTTGAAAGGGTTAGTTCATGTTCACTAAATTCAAAAATCCTGTTCTGTGAGGGAGAATGACAGCTTTTATCAATGGAGTCTGGCATCGACTTCAGTTCCTCGTCAGAAAGGTGAAGAGGTGAAGATATTCTAAATATAGCGTTCATTGAAACGGATATTGATTCTTCTAAGTGTTTTAAATGCGTCAACAGAAGAACATTACTTTGCTTCATCGACTGCATAAAACACTGAGTGTGTAGAAGTACCTCATAAAACACTGAGTGTGTAGAAGTACCTCATAAAACACTGAGTGTGTAGAAGTACCTCATAAAACACTAAACATCACTTCTGTCCCTTTAACTGTGAAATAAAACAACCTCCTCTCAGCAATATCTGCTTTATCTGAAGCAAAAGTGTTATTGTAATGAATGTTGAAGTACTACGTCATGAATTTAATGAATGGAAAAGATTAAAAAGTGCTTTACACGTTGAGCTCATTGGGTTTGTTTAAACACTTTTATGTACATTATTCATGAGGGGGATTTTTGTATTAAGCAGCATCACAATATTAGGTTGTACTTTCAAATATATGTCCACTGGTTTATGCAGGATAATACTACTGGGATACTGGGATTAGATCACTGGAGGTTTACGTTTAGGAGGTTGTTAAATTAATAATCACACTGGAGTGCATTAACCTGTTATTGAGCTTTGGAAATATAATTTAAAACATAGTATTTTTGTTCTTTGTCCAGATTTATTTTATATATCCTCTTTTTTTCTCCTGAATTGAAATTTAAAATAAGTCCATCAGATTAGCTGCAGTCTCTGTTGAGGAAATTCACGGCAAACTCCATAAAGAAATAAATAAACCTGTCACTTTTACGCCGGATAATCCTGGGACCGCTCGGTGAGCAGTTTTCAGCGGAGCTGTTCTCGACCACAGAAACAGAGCCGCTGAAAACCGCTGACGGATTGTTCTGTGGATTACCTGCAGCAGGGACCATGGTTCTAAAGATGCTGCTGTGGTCGGATATTTAAAAATATGGACAGATGAAATCAAAGAGGAAGGTAACTGAATATAGAGAGGTTGTTTAATTTTAGGTCATGTGGACATTTAGTGCGTTAGTTACTTATTTGAGATCTTTTGATCATTATTTTTAGACCCTTTCCTCTAAGATGTCATATCCAAACTAAAAAGGGTGTATCTCTGCAACCACTAGGGCTATTGGAATAATGTTGGTGTTATAATAAAAGGTACACATGTGAGATGTTGTTCAGATGTAAATATCAGTTTATATGTTACTGGTTAAGAGTAAATGAAGACGACACACAGAAACAAATGAAAACGTTTCAGGTCCGCCTATAAAAAAATATTTCTTTGAAATGATGCAGCTGTAAGGTCCAACTCTAACCCAAATCATAGCTCAATATGTGAACATTCACTAACCCAAATCATAGCTCAATATGTGAACATTCTCTAACCCAAATCATAGCTCAATATGTGAACATTCTCTAACCCAAATCATAACACAATATGTGAACATTCTCTCTGCAAAGGTTGACTTTGATAAAGTGAAGCAGAACAAAGTTAGAGAGGGTTTTAAATCAGAAAATTCAGCCGAGGTCTCATTGGAACCCATTGGGGCCCATTTGGGCTATTTGAATGCTATTTGAATTTTTTCATGTACCAAACCATATTTTTTACTTGTAGATTATGTATGGTGTTCAATACATCCAAATACAGCAGTTTTGGGCTTTTCTTCATAAAACAAGCTATGATTTACAGTTTTATATAACAATCGCCCTCCCTGTTTTTTTTAAAGGTTTTAATAAGGTGAAATGGAAGTAAACAATCCGTGGAGTTAGATTTTTAAAAGTTTCTGACAGATTTTTCATAGCTCAGCAGTAGTTTATTTGCATATGTGAGCAAGAAGCATTATTAAAAACAAATGTTAAATCCCTATCAAACCAAAGATAAACAAAAAAAATCTATATTTTCCAATTTGAGGGATTTATTTAATTCTCCGGCTTTAAGTGGGAACAGGTCCTAATCTGTTTTTTGGCGGCGGACCTCTGCAGCGTTTAGAGCTAAGCAGGCTTCCCGAAACAACTCGGCCGAGTCCGGTTATTTAATTTGGGATTAATTGTCAGATGTCATCCCGCGTCATTAGGGTTTACGCGCTTCATTAACTCGCTCTGGTGGTTTCCCCCCGACAGAGACGTGCGTGCTGGCCAAAGGAAAACATCTGGCCACCGTGAAGGCGCTGACCGACTGCCAGTGCTTCTCTCTGTCCTGGGACGACTTCCAGGAGGCGCTGGAGGGCTTCCCGGATGTCAAGAAGGATTTAGAGACGCTGGTGCCGCTCGACCCCGACGGAGAACTCGTGTGAGACCACATGCAGCGCTTTGGACTGGCTTTTTGTTTTTTACTGTACGAAAAAGGACACAGGAGATTTATATTTTTCCTGGATATTTGTTGTGATTACATGACGGACAGTGAGACTGATTCCTCACGTGGACAGTTTTGATCTGACCGATCATTATTCAGTCGCTTATGAATGAAATAAACCAAGACCTCGGCAGAAAAGATGGGTCAAACGATCTCTGCCTCCTTGTTGATGCTGCGATTTACAGCCTCGATGTTTTGGAAACGTTTAGTGACGCAAAACCAGAAGGGTTTGGAAAAGTATTTAACTTTTATTTAGCTTTTAGTTTTGGCCATTTTTATTATCAATAAAACAAAAACAAAGACTGAGCGAGAAACACAAGCAGCCAAACAACACATCACAAATAGCCGATTTGTTGAGAAACACATTTTTGAAGATACATTTTTGGCCATTTATTTAACTTTGAATTGACAGTGAGAGTGGAGAGAGACAGTTAGTGTGGAGTAAGAGAAAGTGGGAATATCATGAAGAACATGTGGTATGCGCCCCAATCACTCAAATAATTTGTTTACCCACGACGAACCAAGCTTTATAGTTTAGAGAATATTACAGATCTTACAGACTATCACTGCCCCCAAAAGACGTGATTACAAACCCATCTGCGGCTTCAGCACCACGGACAGCGTCGTGAGGTTCAGCAAGGCGGCAAACTGAAGTGTCTTAGAGCTGCATTCTCTCTCCTGACCCCCAGGGGATGACTCCTCTGGTTGTATAGAAGTATATGCTTCGTCTTAAACCTGCATTCCAACTAGTGACCGCCCGGGACAATTCCTCTGGTTGTATAGAAGTATATGCTTCGTCTTAAACCTGCATTCCATCTAGTGACAACCAGGCGGTGACTCCTCTGGTTGTATAGAAGTATGTGCTTCATGTGTTATAGCTGCATTCTCTCTCCTGACCACCAGGCGGTGACTCCTCTGGTTGTATAGAAGTATGTGCTTCATGTGTTATAGCTGCATTCTCTCTCCTGACCACCAGGCGGTGACTCCTCTGGTTGTATAGAAGTATGTGCTTCATGTGTTATAGCTGCATTCTCTCTCCTGACCACCAGGCGGTGACTCCTCTGGTTGTATAAAAGTATATGCTCTGTCTTAAACCTACATTCCATCTACTGACCACCAGGGGGTGGCGCCTCTGGTTGTATAGAAGTCTATGCTTCATGTGTTAAAGCTGCATTCTCTCTCCTGACCACCAGGGGGTGACTCCTCTGGTTGTATAGAAGTCTATATAAATGACTCTACTTCTCTCTTGATTTATTCCCTCAGTAAACATTGTAAACATGAGTTTATGTCTCAATCTCTAGTCTCCAGTCTTCTTCCATACAGCATGATGTTCATTCAGCTTTAGTTTGATCTACAAATAGTCGTTTAGATAATCTGACAAAACCTCTGAATCGTAGCCGTCTGATTGTCTGGCTCCTTGTGTTTCCCTGTTTCAGATCTCAGCACATAAACAGAACATGTGTTTAGTTTGAAATAATCACGCTGTGTCTCTTTCACAACTCGTGCTTCAGGACGGTTTTCTGACCCAGGATCAGTGGAAACTAAGACTCTGATGATTTAACCTATGGAGACTTTGTTGGACTTTGAGAGGCTCTGCTCACTCAAATCAGGAGGATTCCTCATCTTTGTTGAGATATTTAGGTCTGGATTAAAGATGCTTAGATAAGATTACATTTTTGCTTTAAAGGAAGGATTAAAAAAATAAACAAAACATTCTTTTTTCTCTAAAATGACATTTATTTGGAAGTAATGTTACACAAGACACGTTAATGCCACTGTGAGCGCCAACACGGAATAAAGCCGACTGTGACGTGATTATGAAACATCTGTGTGAGGGCAGCCGGTCGCCGTCTCACCCGAACACGCACACGGTGCCCGAGGCCAGCCGGTGTTTGTACTCGTAGAGGTAGAAGGATGCCGGAGGGAAGTTGCACTTCATCTCCATCCTGCCCGGCACCACGTGGACCGCCACGCCGGAGCCCAGCCCGTCCTGCAGCTTCTTCAGCATGCGCGAGGCCAGGTAGCGCCGCGCCCGGCCCGGGTCCTCCTCGATGGAGGCGTACACCTCCGGCGGCGGGTTGGGGATCTTCCATTCCAGGTCCACGATGAGCTGGTGGATGCGGCTCTTGTCCAGCGACGTGGGCGCGTCGCGGTAGCACGCCACCACGTGGGGGACGGGCGCTTCGGACGCCACGGAGATCAAATTGTCGAGCTGGTGTTCCTGCGGCCCTCCGGCGGCGGGGGCGGCGTCGGGTTCCTTCTCTTCCTCCGTCTCCTCCTCGTCCTTCTCGTCCTCCATGGGCCCCACGGCGGGGTGCAGCATCACCGCCCAGCGCAGCCAGTCGTAGTTCTTCTCCAGGGTCTTCAGGATGCTGGCCGCCGCGTCCTCTGGCGGCGAGCGGTTCTGCATGGCCTCCTGGAGCTGCTGCCGCACGTCGCCCTCCGCCTGCTCCAGGAAGTAGCCCAAGCAGCGGCCTCCCGAGTTCTTCATCTTCCTGTAGAGGGCGCCCATGCGGTCGGACCAGGTCTTCATCAGCAGGGCCTGGTCCCTGCCGGTCAGGGACGCCTGCGTGAAGAGGCACAGCAGACCGGTGCCCAGCACGAAGTTAATCTGTTGAGAGCAACACGAGGGGAAAAGATAAACGCCTTTAAAAAAAAAGTGTTTAAAAATAGCTCATGACATGTGTTTCACCCTGCAGGAAGAACCAGATGGTTGGGTTTTTGCCACATGAATGAGATTAAAATCAAAGCTGGGCTTCAACAACTGTTCGCTCAAAGAAGTCGTTTTAACATAATGTTCTAAGTGCTCGGAAATAACTTTTTCCAGAAATGATGATCCTCACGCTAACACATTGTTGTTTGCACTTCGACAAACATCTGAAGAACCACAGAAATTCTTTAAAAACACATTTTGTTCTGCTTTCGTTTGTATCCAACCACGCTGAGACAATGAGCTAATAAATTAACTCCTCTGGTTGTATAGAAGTCTATGCTTCATGTGGTAAAGCTGCATTCTCTCTCCTGACCACCAGGGGGCAACTCCTTTGGTTGTATAGAAGCATATGCTTCACGTGCTAAAGTTGCATTCTCTCTCCTGACCACCAGAGGGTGACACCTCTGGTTGTATAAAAGTCAATGCATCATGTGTTAAAGCTGCATTCTCTCTCCTGACCACCAGGGGGCGACTCTTCTGGTTGTATAGAAGTCTACACTTCATGTGTTAAAGCTGCATTCTCTCTCCTGCCCACCAGGGGGCGACTCCTCTGGTTGTATAGAAGTCTACACTTCATGTGTTAAAGCTGAATTCTCTCTACTGACCACCAGGGGGTGACTCCTCTGGTTGTATAGAAGTCTATGCTTCATGTGTTAAAGCTGCATTCTCTCTCCTGACCACCAGGGGGTGACTCCTCTGGTTGTATAGAAGTCTATGCTTAATGTGTTAAAGCTGCATTCTCTCTCCTGACCACCAGGGGCGACTCCTCTGGTTGTATAGAAGTCTATACTTCATGTGTTAAAGCTGCATTCTCTCTCCTGACCACCAGGTGGTGACTCCTCTGGTTGTATAGAAGTTTATATAAATGACTCTACTTCTCTTGATGTATTCCCTCAGTAAACATTGTAAACATGAGTTTATGTCTCAATCTCTAGTTTCAAGTCTTCTTCAATACAGCATGATGTTCATTTAGTAAATGATGGTCATTTAGAGTCAAACAGACCATAATACAGGGGACGCTTTAGGGGCGGGGCTCTACGTCACTCCATATATGGTCCCTTCCTGTTCACTGGTTGCAAAAAAACAAGATGGCGACCACAAAAAATGCCCATAAACCAAACCAAATGGGTGAGTAAGTTAATTGTTTGAGTGTTTTAAAACCTGATCCAACACCCGAAACATATTTTTTTACTAATCTTAATCTTAACGGGTGTTCTACATCAAACTCATGCCTATAGCGCCTGCCTTAATAAAACCTCACCGTCACAGCACAACAGAGGCCGGTTGTCTTTGTTTCGGCTCGTTCTCTCACCCGTTCCCGTGTTCTCGTCGCAGCATGAGCGTATCAGCCAACTCGTGTCTACACGCGACAAGTTCTGCAGGGTCACAGGAACCTTTGCTTAGGAAGGTCGGGTTCTCCCGTCTGGAGGTCACGGCGATGACTTTGACTTCTGGGCTCATCACACAGAGTGACGTCCGGCTGTTGTTGTCGAGGGAGCGAGCTCTTGGCTCTCGGCTTTTTATACTTCTTTCAGTCCTTGAAAAGCAGCCAAGAACCAATCACCCGTTCAGCAGCCATTTAAAGGAGAAATTGCTTCAGCATCGAGGCGAAGCCACTTGAGTTTTTAGATGAAAGCCGGTCTGTGTTTCACAGCAGCAGCTGTGTTGAATGACTTTAAAATGACCGTAAAGCCGTTTAACATCGCGGCACATCATAAATCAACCAAAACAACAACTCTACACATTCTAATAGGAAATCATTTGGATAAATAGCTGCTATTTGTAACTCCTGCTTTGTGTCACTTTGAGGACATCTTCTAGTGGTTGTGTGTCTCTTGTAGTGGTTTTGTGTTTCTTTTCAGCCATTTTGTGTTTGTTAGTTTACTTTGACGATGCTTTGTATCTCTTTGTTTGTTCGCATTTGATTTGTGTCTCTTTGTAGTTGTGTTGTGTCTTCTTGTGGTCAATCTGTGCCGTTGGGGTCAATTTGTGTCTCTATGAGGACACTGTGTCTCTTGGTAGTTTCATGTCTCTTTGTTGTTGTTTTGTGTCTCTTTGTAGTCAATTTGTGTCTCTTTGAGGACACTGTGTCTCTTTGTTGTTGTTTTGTGTCTCTGTGAGGACACTGTGTATCTTTGTTGTTGTTTTGTGTCTCTTTGTAGTCAATTTGTGTCTCTTTGTAGTTGTGTTGTGTCTTCTTGTGGTCAATCTGTGCCGTTGGGGTCAATTTGTGTCTCTATGAGGACACTTTGTGTCTCTTTGTTGTTGTTTTGTGTCTCTTTGTTGTCAATTTGTGTCTCTTTGAAGACACTGTCTCTTTGTAGTAATGTTGTGTGTTTGTAGTTGTAGTTAGTTGTGCTGGTTAAAGCCGGGTCAAGTCTGCTAATGTGTTTAAAATATAATATGTTTACATAACGAGCAATCTCTTGACTTCTGCAGTATTTATTAAGGTCCATTTATTCACATGCGTGTCTTGCTCACGGGCACTGAGGCAGCTGGAGAAATGGAGATTGACCATCCAGTCACTTGGGGTTATGTTGGTTAATTTAACATAAAAGAAATAAAAGAGAAAGCTCCATTTGACCATATGCAAAAAAGGGGAAATATGTGCACTGAAACGTGAGTTTGGTCACATTTAATTATGTAACGTTGCTTCACACAGAACACTTTTACATGTAGGTTTAAAACCACAGCAGCTCCTCTTTACTGGGTACAAAACAAAAAAGATAAAGTGAAAAGGGAATTTGCCAACTCAGCAGACAGAGAAGGACGACAGAAGGTCACAGCTGCTGGGTTTAGCTTTCAGTTTATTTCCATACCAAGAAGATGGATGCAGCTTCTTCCCCACAGATCTATCTCCGTACTTCATCCTGAAGCTGTGCTTCTCTTTTTATTATAAACTCATCCTCAGGGAAGTTTAGTTCATTTACATTACAGTTAATGACGTCTGACGTATAGCTTCTTAATCAACACTTCAATGAACAGCATATTAGCATAATAGCATATGAGTTAGCGCTTCAGTAAAAGAGAAGTTTGTCCGAATGTCCTTTCACTTTCTGTGTGTGTGTGTGTGTGTGTGTGTGTGTGTGTGTGTGTGTGTGTGTGTGTGTGTGTGTGTGTGTGTGTGTGTGCTGCGTCATCTCAGTGTCATCACAGACTTCTTACAGAAGTGTGTGTCCTTGTATAATGAGTTGTGAAATGAAACTTTAGTGACCCCCTGCAGGGAGACGAGTTGAACACAGAGATCCTCCCCCCTCCTCCTCCTCCTCCTCACTTTCCTCCTCCTCTTCTTCCTCTCCTCTTCCTCCTCCTCCTCCTCCCCCCTCCACCCACCTTGACGCAGAACTCCCTCATCTCCCAGCGTTTGGGCTTGCGGCTCAGGATGAGCTCCTCCAGCAGCGTGGGCTGGTCGGTGAGCGAGGACACGCCCATCAGGCGGCTGTAGAGCGCCGTGAGCTGCCGCTCCAGCCGGTAGTCCTGCACGTACTGCAGGAACACCTCCGTCTCCCTCTTGGTGAAGTCTGGCTGGGCCCGCACCTGTGGGGGGGTGGGGGGGGGTCACATTATTTATTACAGACATAATGACACCAAACCAACAACATGATGTATTCTAGTAGGAAATCAAATGAGTGAATAGCTGCAGTTTGTTTGCTATATGTCTCGTTCTGGTCAATTTGATAAAAATCTTTGTGGTTGTTGTTTTGTGTCTCTTTTAAGTCGTCTTGTGACTCTTAGTTGTTTAGTGTTTCTTAGTTGTGTTGTGTCTCTTTGTAATTGTTTAGTGTTTCTTAGTTGCGTTGTGTCTCTTTGTAATTGTGTCTCTCGTGTCTTTTTGTAGTTGTTTCGTGTGTCTTTTAAGTTGTCTTGTGACTCTTTTAGTTGTTTTGAGTCTCTTTGTAGTTGTGTTGTGTCTCTTAGTTGTGTTGTTACTCTTTGTAGTTGTGTTGTGTCTCTTTGTAGTTGTGTTGTGTCTCTTTGTAGTTGTGTTGTGTCTCTTTGTAGTTGTGTCTCTTTGTAGTTGTGTTGTGACTCTTAGTTGTGTTGTGACTCTTTGTAGTTGTGTTGTGTCTCTTAATTGTGTTGTGACTCTTTGTAGTTGTGTTGTGTCTCTTTGTAGTTGTGTTGTGACTCTTAGTTGTGTTGTGACTCTTTGTAGTTGTGTTGTGACTCTTAGTTGTGTTGTGACTCTTTGTAGTTGTGTTGTGTCTCTTAGTTGTGTTGTGACTCTTTGTAGTTGTGTTGTGACTCTTAGTTGTGTTGTGACTCTTTGTAGTTGTGTTGTGTCTCTTAGTTGTTGTGTTGTGTCTCTTTGTAGTTGTGTTGTGTCTCTTTGTAGTTGTGTTGTGACTCTTTGTAGTTGTGTTGTGTCTCTTTGTAGTTGTGTTGTGTCTCTTAGTTGTTGTGTTGTGTCTCTTTGTAGTTGTGTTGTGTCTCTTAATTGTTGTGTTGTGTCTCTTTGTAGTTGTGTCTCTTTGTAGTTGTGTCTCTTTGTAGTTGTGTTGTGTCTCTTTGTTGTTGTGTTGTGTCTCTTTGTAGTTGTGTTGTGTCTCTTTGTAGTTGTGTTGTGACTCTTTGTAGTTGTGTTGTGACTCTTAGTAGTTGTGTTGTGTCTCTTAGTTGTTGTGTTGTGTCTCTTTGTAGTTGTGTTGTGTCTCTTTGTTGTTGTGTCTCTTAGTTGTTGTGTTGTGTCTCTTTGTAGTTGTGTTGTGTCTCTTTGTAGTTGTGTTGTGTCTCTTTGTAGTTGTGTTGTGTCTCTTTGTAGTTGTGTTGTGACTCTTAGTTGTGTTGTGACTCTTTGTAGTTGTGTTGTGTCTCTTAGTTGTGTTGTGACTCTTTGTAGTTGTGTTGTGTCTCTTTGTAGTTGTGTTGTGACTCTTAGTTGTGTTGTGACTCTTTGTAGTTGTGTTGTGACTCTTAGTTGTGTTGTGACTCTTTGTAGTTGTGTTGTGTCTCTTAGTTGTGTTGTGACTCTTTGTAGTTGTGTTGTGACTCTTTGTAGTTGTGTTGTGTCTCTTTGTTGTTGTGTCTCTTAGTTGTTGTGTTGTGTCTCTTTGTAGTTGTGTTGTGTCTCTTAGTTGTGTTGTGTCTCTTTGTAGTTGTGTTGTGTCTCTTTGTAGTTGTGTTGTGACTCTTTGTAGTTGTGTTGTGACTCTTAGTAGTTGTGTTGTGTCTCTTAGTTGTTGTGTTGTGTCTCTTTGTAGTTGTGTTGTGTCTCTTTGTTGTTGTGTCTCTTAGTTGTTGTGTTGTGTCTCTTTGTAGTTGTGTTGTGTCTCTTTGTAGTTGTGTTGTGTCTCTTTGTAGTTGTGTTGTGTCTCTTTGTAGTTGTGTTGTGACTCTTAGTTGTGTTGTGACTCTTTGTAGTTGTGTTGTGTCTCTTAGTTGTGTTGTGACTCTTTGTAGTTGTGTTGTGTCTCTTTGTAGTTGTGTTGTGACTCTTAGTTGTGTTGTGACTCTTTGTAGTTGTGTTGTGACTCTTAGTTGTGTTGTGACTCTTTGTAGTTGTGTTGTGTCTCTTAGTTGTGTTGTGACTCTTTGTAGTTGTGTTGTGACTCTTAGTTGTGTTGTGACTCTTTGTAGTTGTGTTGTGTCTCTTAGTTGTTGTGTTGTGTCTCTTTGTAGTTGTGTTGTGTCTCTTAGTTGTTGTGTTGTGTCTCTTTGTAGTTGTGTTGTGTCTCTTTGTAGTTGTGTTGTGACTCTTTGTAGTTGTGTTGTGTCTCTTTGTAGTTGTGTTGTGTCTCTTAGTTGTTGTGTTGTGTCTCTTTGTAGTTGTGTTGTGTCTCTTAGTTGTTGTGTTGTGTCTCTTTGTAGTTGTGTCTCTTTGTAGTTGTGTTGTGCCTCTTTGTAGTTGTGTTGTGTCTCTTTGTAGTTGTGTTGTGACTCTTAGTTGTTGTGTTGTGTCTCTTAGTTGTTGTGTTGTGTCTCTTTGTAGTTGTGTTGTGTCTCTTTGTTGTTGTGTCTCTTAGTTGTTGTATTGTGTCTCTTTGTAGTTGTGTTGTGTCTCTTTGTTGTTGTGTCTCTTAGTTGTTGTGTTGTGTCTCTTTGTAGTTGTGTTGTGTCTCTTTGTAGTTGTGTTGTGTCTCTTTGTAGTTGTGTTGTGTCTCTTTGTAGTTGTGTTGTGACTCTTAGTTGTGTTGTGACTCTTTGTAGTTGTGTTGTGTCTCTTAGTTGTGTTGTGACTCTTTGTAGTTGTGTTGTGTCTCTTTGTAGTTGTGTTGTGACTCTTAGTTGTGTTGTGACTCTTTGTAGTTGTGTTGTGACTCTTAGTTGTGTTGTGACTCTTTGTAGTTGTGTTGTGTCTCTTAGTTGTGTTGTGACTCTTTGTAGTTGTGTTGTGACTCTTAGTTGTGTTGTGACTCTTTGTAGTTGTGTTGTGTCTCTTAGTTGTTGTGTTGTGTCTCTTTGTAGTTGTGTTGTGTCTCTTAGTTGTTGTGTTGTGTCTCTTTGTAGTTGTGTTGTGTCTCTTTGTAGTTGTGTTGTGACTCTTTGTAGTTGTGTTGTGTCTCTTTGTAGTTGTGTTGTGTCTCTTAGTTGTTGTGTTGTGTCTCTTTGTAGTTGTGTTGTGTCTCTTAGTTGTTGTGTTGTGTCTCTTTGTAGTTGTGTCTCTTTGTAGTTGTGTTGTGCCTCTTTGTAGTTGTGTTGTGTCTCTTTGTAGTTGTGTTGTGACTCTTAGTTGTTGTGTTGTGTCTCTTAGTTGTTGTGTTGTGTCTCTTTGTAGTTGTGTTGTGTCTCTTTGTTGTTGTGTCTCTTAGTTGTTGTATTGTGTCTCTTTGTAGTTGTGTTGTGTCTCTTTGTAGTTGTGTTGTGTCTCTTAGTTGTGTTGTGACTCTTTGTAGTTGTGTTGTGACTCTTAGTTGTGTTGTGACTCTTTGTAGTTGTGTTGTGTCTCATAGTTGTGTTGTGACTCTTTGTAGTTGTGTTGTGACTCTTAGTTGTGTTGTGACTCTTTGTAGTTGTGTTGTGTCTCTTAGTTGTTGTGTTGTGTCTCTTTGTAGTTGTGTTGTGACTCTTTGTAGTTGTGTTGTGACTCTTTGTAGTTGTGTTGTGTCTCTTTGTAGTTGTGTTGTGTCTCTTAGTTGTTGTGTTGTGTCTCTTTGTAGTTGTGTTGTGTCTCTTAGTTGTTGTGTTGTGTCTCTTTGTAGTTGTGTCTCTTTGTAGTTGTGTCTCTTTGTAGTTGTGTTGTGTCTCTTTGTAGTTGTGTTGTGACTTTTTGTAGTTGTGTTGTGACTCTTAGTAGTTGTGTTGTGTCTCTTAGTTGTTGTGTTGTGTCTCTTTGTAGTTCTGTTGTGTCTCTTTGTAGTTGTGTTGTGTCTCTTTGTAGTTGTGTTGTGTCTCTTAGTTGTGTTGTGACTCTTTGTAGTTGTGTTGTGACTCTTAGTTGTGTTGTGACTCTTTGTAGTTGTGTTGTGACTCTTAGTTGTGTTGTGACTCTTTGTAGTTGTGTTGTGTCTCTTAGTTGTGTTGTGACTCTTTGTAGTTGTGTTGTGACTCTTAGTAGTTGTGTTGTGACTCTTAGTAGTTGTGTTGTGACTCTTAGTTGTTGTGTTGTGTCTCTTTGTTGTTGCGTTGTGTCTCTTTGTTGTTGTGTTGTGTCTCTTTGTTGTTGTGTTGTGTCTCTTTGTTGTTGTGTTGTGACTCTTTGTAGTTGTGTTGTGTCTCTTTGTAGTTGTGTTGTGACTCTTAGTTGTGTTGTGACTCTTTGTAGTTGTGTTGTGTCTCTTCGTTGTTGTGTTGTGTCTCTTTGTTGTTGTGTTGTGTCTCTTTGTAGTTGTGTTGTGTCTCTTAGTTGTTGTGTTGTGTCTCTTTGTAGTTGTGTTGTGTCTCTTTGTTGTTGTGTCTCTTAGTTGTTGTGTTGTGTCTCTTTGTAGTTGTGTGGTGTCTCTTTGTAGTTGTGTTTCTTAGTTGTGTTGTGACTCTTTGTAGTTGTGTTGTGACTCTTAGTTGTGTTGTGACTCTTTGTAGTTGTGTTGTGACTCTTAGTTGTGTTGTGACTCTTTGTAGTTGTTTTGTGTCTCTTAGTTGTGTTGTGACTCTTTGTAGTTGTGTTGTGACTCTTAGTTGTTGTGTTGTGTCTCTTTGTTGTTGTGTTGTGACTCTTAGTTGTTGTGTTGTGTCTCTTTGTTGTTGTGTTGTGTCTCTTTGTAGTTGTGTTGTGTCTCTTTGTTGTTGTGTCTCTTAGTTGTTGTGCTGTGTCTCTTTGTAGTTGTGTGGTGTCTCTTTGTAGTTGTGTTTCTTAGTTGTGTTGTGACTCTTTGTAGTTGTGTTGTGACTCTTAGTTGTGTTGTGACTCTTTGTAGTTGTGTTGTGACTCTTAGTTGTGTTGTGACTCTTTGTAGTTGTTTTGTGTCTCTTAGTTGTGTTGTGACTCTTTGTAGTTGTGTTGTGACTCTTAGTTGTTGTGTTGTGTCTCTTTGTTGTTGTGTTGTGACTCTTAGTTGTTGTGTTGTGTCTCTTTGTTGTTGTGTTGTGTCTCTTTGTAGTTGTGTTGTGTCTCTTAGTTGTTGTGTTGTGTCTCTTTGTAGTTGTGTTGTGTCTCTTCGTTGTTGTGTTGTGTCTCTTTCTTGTTGTGTTGTGTCTCTTTGTAGTTGTGTTGTGTCTCTTTGTTGTTGTGTTGTGTCTCTTTGTTGTTGTGTTGTGTCTCTTTGTTGTTGTGTTGTGTCTCTTTGTGTTTGTGTTGTGTTTGTGTTGTGTCTCTTTGTGTTTGTGTTGTGTCTCCTTGTGTTTGTGTTGTGTCTCTTTGTGTTTGTGTTATGTCTCTTTGTGTTTGTGTTGTGTTTGTGTTGTGTCTCTTTGTGTTTGTGTTGTGTTTGTGTTGTGTCTCTTTGTGTTTGTGTCTCTTTGTGTTGTGTCTCGTTGTGTTTGTGTTGTGTTTGTGTTGTGTCTCTTTGTGTTTGTGTTGTGTCTCGTTGTGTTTGTGTTGTGTTTGTGTTGTGTCTCTTTGTGTTTGTGTTGTGTTTGTGTTGTGTCTCTTTGTGTTTGTGTTGTGTCTCTTTGTGTTTGTGTTGTGTCTCTTTGTGTTTGTGTTGTGTCTCTTTGTGTTTACTGAGGAAGACTCTTGTGTTCCTTCATGAGTCGACACAGTGATTCTTTCCTCAAACACATGGACACTAAACCAAAGTGAGCTCAGTTCCCTGAATTCATCTGAACTCATAAACAACTGGACGGAATGTCTTTTCACTGCATTGTACTCCATTTTTAAATAATCAAACAGGAAATAAAAAGCATAAGCCTGATAATACGGACTGTTGTAACCGAACAGATGCTTCAGCCACAGATCCACATTTACATAATACTCTTAGCACGATGGGTTCAGTCACGCTCAGTAAACTGTCAGCGCTCGTTTCTCTTCAAGGTCGCCGTCGCCTTAAGAGCCCGGACGGTTTGAAAGGAGCTGCAAAGGTTCTGTTGAGCTTTTATTCCACCAAACACGTCCTCTCTGTTTCCTATCCAACTACCTGGAGCAAGGAAGTCAATCTCAGGGTATTTATGAATTTATATGTCAAACTAGCAACCAGAATTTTGATCATTGCTCGTTTAAAAAAAAGCAGAAATCAGTGGAAACAAAGCGTGACCTTCGGTCCTCTGAGGCGACCTTGAGCGGCCCGTTGAGTCTCCAGGGCCTGAAAGTCAAGAGCGTCTCTCGTGTTTCCTTTTGACAAATAAAGCTGTTTGCTTTCTCATGTTTGCTTTATTCACACAGAGAAAGAGTTTAAACACTCCTACAGCTGGACGGGAGGATTTGAAACACAGAAAAGTACTACTGTTTATATTGTTTTAGGGAAAATATAATTCATAGGAATACTTAGGTATGAACATTGTGCGGTCCTGTTGTGTCTCTTGTAGTTGTTCTGTGACTTTGTCATTGTTACCACTCTTTGTGTTACTTTTGTGTCTCTTTTTGGTCGTGTTGTGTCTTTGTTGTTGTTGCTTTGTGTGTCTTTGTGGTTGTTTTCTGTTTCTTTTAAGTCGTGTAGACTCTAGAAAATAAGAACAAATGCCCAAGATGCCTATTTTTTTTAATCTACTTTAAGGGTTGACACTGAATAGGAGAAACACTTTATATAAAAGATATGAAACTTCACCAGTTGATTACTGGCATTAAGACAATCATTTTTTGTATTACAAGTTTTCTGAAATGTCATGTTTAAATATGCAAATGAGGCATTCTCTTATCAAATGTGATCTATTTTGTGCTCCACTCTCTCCTGACCTTCACAATAAAACGCTCTCTCACTCAGCTGGTATTAGACTACCCTCCAGAATAAAAGCAGTCGCCCCTCCCCAGTACCCCTGACAGGCTTCTCACCGCCGCGCCCAGCTGGTAGTACACCACGGCCAGGTCGTCCTCCAGCCGGTGGACCTCCTGGTCGTCCAGCAGGCCGTGACCCGGGGCCCCCAGCTCCTGGTCGATGTGGTCCAGGTTCTTCTTGGCCGACTCGCTCTCCTCTGCGGTGGCGCTGCCGTCCAGGTAGGAGCAGATGCTCTGGACCAGGACCCTGAGAACACGAGGTTCTGCATGTAGAAACAAAGTACTTGGAAAGTAGAATGTTTCCTTTTGCCCGGTCCAGACTCACCTCACGGTCTGCATGTAGCCCACCGGCTCCAACACCTTCCCGAACATCGCCATGACTCACGGCTGACTAACCAGAAAACACATGAACATATGAGTAAATAAGAAAAGAGGTCTGACTTCTCATGTTGTTGTGAATCTATTTACCTGATCCAACTGGAGCTCTTCTTTCAAACTCACCTGGCTTTGTTCCGTGCTCACGTCTGCACGACCTTCACCGCTTGTCCGGTACTTATAGACTCACACAAACCGCCAGTGATCTGATAACGGTTCTCCTTGAGGGGAGGACGTGGACTCAGTGATGTCATCAGCAGTTTAACCGCGTTGCAGTAGCTGGCTTTATGTTTGCATCGTGATTCAAGTCATTAAAACGCTTTCATGACGGAAGCACAATGACTATTTAATTTCCTTTGTTGTCTTTTATTTTTACTGTTTATTTGACCTCCAATGCATTATTTCAACATTTCTTATGAAAGTGAAGAACAATTTGTGTCCATTTGATTTAAATGTTCTCCTAAATTGTTCTTCTGGTCTTTTTGTGCATCTCTATGTCGTTAATGTGTGTCTCTTTGTATTTCTTTACAGTTGTAAAACTATTATTATTATTATTGTCTGGATAATCATAATTCATCTACATTCAGATATAAGTAGTTTTTCACAATTTTGACCCTTTTGATTCAAGAGCACAAACTCTTTCACTACTATTTGACTTCATGGGAAGTCAAATATGAGACCTGAACGGAGGTCAAATCCCCTGACCTCTGTGGTTTGGTGAGCAACAGCGCCATCTTCTGGCTGCATGGCCTCATTATTTAACCTTTTTACTGTGCAGTTAATTCACAAGAGAAGTTGAGCTCCACCAGCTGCAACATTAATGCATCAATAATTATAATCCACGGATATAACAGACATTATTCTGGAATGCCCCATTCTGCATAATGTGTACTTTTACTTTTGGTACACTTTTGTATTTCTACTTCAGAACCATGTTGAATGTAGAGATTTTACTGGGAACAGAGTATTTCTACACTGTGGTACTGCTACTTTTACTTTAGTGCAAGATCTGACTGCTTCCACTGAAACACTCAGATATAATGAATTATGCAGAAGTTAGAATGAAACTACCTCGATAATACAAACTACCCCGATAATCATATACAAGTAATTGGCACTCCTGTTTTGTGAAAAGAAAAAAAACTATCAAGATATCCATTTTGTTATTTTTATGTGTATATTTATATATCTATCATTAATGTTTCTTTTGGTGTGTTTTTACGTTTTCAAAAGTTTAAAGTAGCTTTTACAATGTCTATATTTATTTGTACCTACTATGTATTTCTAGATCTATCTGCGTTTTTTGTGTTTTTAATTATAACATATATTGAAATTAAAAAGAAAAGAGAGAGATAGGGGTGTTAAGGGGCATTGAGTGCCTGAAACCCACGAAGAAGAAGATGAAACACTTTTTTTGTGTAGTTTAGTTAGTTAGTTTTGTTAAATTTGTATTTGTAAAATATATATGTATACATAACTTGTATATTATATTATTATATTTTATAATACAAGTACTAGACATCCTGATCCACCCTCCATAACAGTTGGTGGCGGTAATGAACCAACTAGTTGTTTGCTAACCGCCAATAAACCGCGAAGAAGAAAATTGATGACGACGCTTCCGGTTAAAACCGGGGACAACCAAGGCGGCAAAATCGAAACGGTTTTCCTCCGGCGGAGAGAAAGTAAACAAACCGTCTGCTCGGTGGAGTAACTGTCAAATTATTATTATTTTACATCTTTACATAAGTAGAACTAACATGGACCCGACGGCCCGGTTCTTTACCGCGCTGAGAAAGATGGCGGTGACTCTGGAGTCCGAAACAGAGAAGCTCCAGCACGCGTTCAAAACCCGAGACAACGAAGACGAAGATGACAGCGGTGAGTGAACGTCGACGGCACTGATCCCCAGCCGCAGGTAGTCACTTACAAACCAGTTAACTAGTGTCATCATCCGGCTCTCGTTTCAGACGCCACCGCGAAAGCCACGCGAGCGTTTCACGAGGTGAACTGTGACGTCAGCGTCCTAAAGGTACGGGGCGATGGAGGAAAACACTACAAACACAAACACAAGCCAAAGTCCGTTTAAAAACTGCTGTTTCAAGAGAGGCGTCGTTTACCTGCACAATGTGGTATCTGTTATTATCACAGTGACAGCATTCACTTTAATGTAATACACCAATGTCTTCGGTGTTCAGTTTGGGATTTAATTTAGGAAGCAACATCATTTACCACAATAAACAATAGAAAAAGGTTTGTTCCTATGAGACTTAAAGTTGTCCGATTTTAAATGGAGTTTGGCGTGAGAGTGAGACAAAGCAATGCAGCTTTAATATATTTGAAACTTTTTAGTTGATGTGTAACGTCACTTTAGGGTTTGGGGATTTATATTTTTTTCAATTAGTTAGTAGTTTAAATGTATTATTTATGTATAACAATATCTTTAAACAGGGTTCTTACGGTCATGGAACAGTCCTTGAGTTTTAAAATGGTTATTTTCAGGCCTGGAAAAGTCCTTGAAAAAAATAAAATCCCAAAAGTGTTGTAAAAGTCATGTAAATGTGTTATATTCATGTGTTCATGACGTTCATTTACGCTGAGTTTGAAATAATTAATATGCTTTTAAAAAGACTCAAAATATAAGCAGGCATACATACAGGCATCTATATAAATGTTTATTCTTTTAATCAAACTATTGTCTCATTCATTTGAGTCATTTAAGGTTTACTGTATGCTTTGTATTCTCATTGTTAGTTTAAATACTACATTTACTCACTTTTTACTGTTTACACCCAGATTTCACTAAATGTTTCTCATGGAAATTTGGTTTAAAGTCATGAAATCCATTGGTCAGAATGTGTATGAACCCTGTTTAAAATATTACACCTTTTATGACACGCACTATAACTCCTATTCATAGGTTATTGATGTTGTTCTCCTCACACAGGGGCAGCTCCAGGGTCAGATTGCTCAGCAGAGAGCCCAGGAGGACGAGGTGAGCGGCTTCCTGAAGGCCTGTCGGGTGATGGAGCAGAGAGTCACGAAGGACATCCAGACGCTGACGGGACACTGGGAGAAATACGGTTACCGAGCTCCCGGAGAGCCCCAGGGACCCGGCAGTAAGTAACGACTGGAGTATTTACTGAAGAGCTTACAGTGGAAGACGTGGAGGGCATGCACTCATTGTGACGCTTTGTCCCCACACAGAGGTCAAAGATGAGGCGTCAGAGGCCGAAGATGACGCAGCAGATGAAAGCGAGACTAAATCATCAACGAGAGGAGACGAGGACAACCAGGAGGAGGACGGAGGTCGTCCCCTCTCGCCGCCGCCCTTTGCCGACATGCTGCGAACCCCGCAGCTCTCTGACTTCGGCCTCTCCGAGGTGGTGATGAAGAGGGCTCTGGCCGGGGTGGGGTGGTGCTCCGAGGTGACCCCTCTCCCCGCGTTGAGCCTCCCTCACCCCCGGCTCAACACGCCCACGCCCTTGACCCCCAAATGCGCCCTGCGGATGGACGACGACGAGCCGCAGACGCTTCAGATGTCCGACTTCGGCCTCTCGGAGTGCCTGAACAACGACTTCACGATGGATCTTTTCCGGAAGAACGACGGAAAGCCCCAAAGGTGGAACATAACGAGCATCGCATGGCGTAGTGTGTGACCTCTGACCTCTGCTGGCCTCTGTTGTTGCCGCTTTACGAGTGTCCGTTTCTTTGACAGGCCGCCTCTCGTACCGCCAGTCAACGCTCTCCTGGAGGGTTTGAACACTAAAGGTATGAAACTCTGGAGCTTCCTCCTTTCTTCACTGGCGGTTTAACTTCCATCTTTAATTTACTTTTACCTCTTTTTTTCTGTTTCTCTGCTGAATCTTCTTTGTTTTCTTATGTTTGTTTTTTTCAAGGGTTTTTGATCAAGCGTTCAAGCCTATTTTTATTATTATTTCTCTTACGTCCACAACTCTTTATCATTTGTATTTTCAATACTTGTGCAGATATAATACCAGTTTTAATACTTCTTTTTTTAAACATTAAATTAAGAAACGTTCATGCCTGTTTTTTTATATATATATATATATATATATATATATATATATATATATATATATATATATATATATATATATATATATATATAGTCTGAATTAACAAACATATTTATGAACATTTAAAGAACGTAAAAAAAAAAGCATTAACGTTTCTTAATTTAATGTAAAAAAAAAAACAGTATTGAAACTGGTATTATATCTGCACTTGTATCAAGACTTTAGATTTTATTTAGGCAAAGTTTTCTTGTTTTAAAATGTGCGAGCTTTAAAAAAAATAATATTTATTCTTTTTTAATTGTTTATTTATATATATATTTTTCTATTATTTATATGTATTTGTTTTGTGTGTGTGTGTGTATATATATATATATATATATATATATATATATATATATATATATATATATATATATATATATATATATATATATATATATATTTTTTATTTTTTTTATTTATTTATTTAAAGCAAGAGAACTTTGCCTAAATAAAATCTAAAGTCTTGATTTTAAATGAGGAGCTTCTTGTTGATGGATATGAACTAAACAAGATATCACATATTAGCACTTAATGACACATTTGTATGTTTATATCACTTTGTTCTTCTTGCCTTCAGCACAGAACTTGGAGTCTCCCGTGCCGCCGGTGTTTTACACTCCGGGGTTCAAACTCAAAAAGACAAACCATCACCAGTCCCCACCGGCACAAAGCAGCGCTGACCCAGAATCCCCGGTTCGCCCCGAACACCTGCCGCCCACCCCCGAGGCCCCGGTGTTTCAGACCCCGTACATGAACCGGATGGCCACCTCCAGAAAGGTGTGTGTGTGTGTGTGTGTGTGTGTGTGTTATTGATTTATTTATTTCCTCATCCTGAACACAGAAACCTTCAGCTCAGAGTTTTTGCATCTTTGTGTTCAGAGTGTGCGTCAGCCTGAGCCGATCAACATGGAGGACGACGGCGACGACCTTCAGTCTCCTCGTAACGAAGCATCCGGCTCCAAGCGCCGCTGGGACTGCGACGTGCCGGATATATCCGTCACGGGCGTGGAGGACGGGCCGATGCCGGAGATGCCGATCCTGGAGTCTGTTTTGGGAAATTCGTTACAAACCGTAAGACCACAGTACCGACCGGCCCGCGTGTTTCGCCGCATTGTTTGTTTGTTTTCATTGTTCGTTGAGACGGTCTTTTACCGCAGTCAGTGAAACGGTTCCTCAAATCACATTTCACTGGTCCATGCTGAATTTTTATTGAAATAACTTTTTGTGAATCCTCCAGCTGTGCTTTTTAAAATAATAGAATAAAGTTGCAATCACTTTAAAGTAAACCAGATCGCTCCATCAGACAAAAACAAATAACATGTGTTATTCACTTTGTTAGAACAATGCAAATAAAGTTATATCTGCAAAAAAACAACTAATATTTGGCTAATAACCTGTTTTGCACTGAATATCTTTTAAAGATAATAAATAACAAAAGGATTATACAAAAATGTAAACCCCATATTTTGAGAACCACTGTACGATATGACGGAAAATACAGCCCTAGAATTGCAGAATTATCTTTCAGAAAAAGCTTGTAAACAACAAATATATAACAATCTAACCACAACAAAAATAGCAAATATTTTCTATTTAAAAGTAACATTTTCTACCAATATTTTCCTGATGCTTGATCATGAATCCCAGATGAAAAAGCCTCTTTCCTCTTTGCTTAACGTCGGCCTGTCTTGCGTCACACCTCCAGAAAAGTGCTAAAATGCAGAAGACTGTGGGCCATAAAAAGGTGACCAAGGAGTCCGTGGTCTCGAGTCTGGAGCTGGACGGTCCCACGCAGGAGTTCAGCTTCGGGACGCCCCGCCTCCGCATGGACTACGAGGAGTCCGGCATCCCGGAGATGGACCTCAGCTGTGTGACGCAGGACATCTGTAAAGTGAGCCCCGGTCGCTCTACGTGTGTTTAGTCAGCGTGAAACATTATACAGAACGTCAGATTTGATAAGTCAAATTCCACGTTCTCATTTTTATTTTGAAGCTTCTGAGCAAGGCTCCGGTGAAGAGGACGGCCACGGTGCACCCGAATGTCCGGCCAGGAAAAGATCCAATCAGGTAATAATCAGGTTGTGTAAGATATTTGGAGCATTTTGAGGTGGCTCGTTTTGTCTGATTATACCATTTTTAATTCCTTCCATCTTGCTGCTTTATTCGTGCCATCCTCGTATCGCTCGTTGCTTTTTTAAATCCAGACTTGACGTTCCTCGTGTCGTCTCTCGTCCCAGAGCCGTGCGGCTGTCCGAGGTGTCGGAGAGCGAGTTCCAGAGTTTACCGAAGTACCTGAAGCAGATGACTCTGCTCAGCCTCAACCAGGCCGTCAGCAACATCAACCGGTTCAGCGAAGAGAGTCGAGGTCGGTCACTCGTTGTTTAGGTGTTAGAAAGTGAGCGGATTTATACACAAATATACATTATTTCTGTTTTTATAACCACCTTCTCATCATACAAAGTTTACGGCAGCTTAAGCCTCCCTAGTTTATTATTCTTTATTAAAAATCATTTTTTAGTGTATTGATGCAGCACATTGCTGCTTCAAAGCACTTTGAAGAAAACATCAAATTGAGCACATTGTGAAAAGGCCACATAGGTCCAATTCAAAACTGTCATTTCAGAGAATTGGTGAAATAAAATCCAGCTAAAATAGAATAAGGCTGGAACATTTCCTGCTCTGTTTCATGTGTGAATGTAATCGGGGAAGTCTGTTTTTTTTTCAGCTGATCTGTGTGAATTTAAACTATTTAATGCGACGAGGCTCGTTTGTACAGAAATGTCTGCGTATAACCTCATTTATGTACATTTAAGTGCAAATATCACCGTTTAGCAAAAGCTGTGCAACACTTTTGTGAATACTCGTCTGGAAAAGTTAAATACCGACCAGTAATTCAACAGTTACCTGAGCCGAGGTTCCCAAGAATGTTGCGTTAGCTTAAAAGTCTAATTTAGTCTACGGGGAGGAACTGGAGGAACGAGCTGTAAACAACTCGTTCCTCCAGTTTTAGTCCGCAAGACAAACTAAAGATGCCTCTGACCGGCCGCTCCAGCAGGAGGACAGACGGAGTTTCGGATGGAGGAGCTGAAGAGGATGTGCGTCACTGGAATCAAGACCCCGGTGTTCATCCTGTGTCTGACGGAGCTGAAGAGGCTGCAGCCCGCGGGCGGAACCCGGAGCACCGCCGTGTACAAGCTGTGCTGCACGCGCACCTGAAGGTGGCTGTGCACGCGCACCTGAAGGTTGCTGTGCACGCGCACCTGAAGGTGGCTGTGCACGCGCACCTGAAGGTGGCTGTGCACGCGCACCTGAAGGTGGCTGTGCACGCGCACCTGAAGGTGGCTGTGCACGCGCACCTGAAGGTGGCTGTGCACGCGCACCTGAAGGTTGCATCACACAAACCCAGTGGAACCTGTGTCTGCATTGTAAATAGTTTTTAATTGTTCTGGATACAAACTCTGTAAATAATAAAGTTAATAAACACAACTCTCTAAAGACTACTGGCAGTATATTCGAAAGGTTTCTCTTATTTAATTTGGACAGAATGACCCATTATTAAGAATAAATTAACAAGAATAATACTGGATTATTATGCATGCGTGTTCATCACTTTATATACGGCTGGTAAATACATTCTAGGATCAATAAAGTTATTATAAACGTATAATAATGCATTTTGTGTTGTTTTTTTTATGTGTAGATTCGGAGTATTCAAAGTGACTTCAATACATATAGTTGAGTAAAAAGTACAATATTCCCTCTGATTTGTTATGAAGGAGAAATATAAAATGGCAGAAAATGAAACTACACCAGTACAATGTTGAGGTACTTGTACAGTAAATGTACATTCTTACTACTGCATCTGATCTTCAACACAAACACAGGTACGTTGTTTTTGTTTTGTTTCTCTGGTGACCGAACTTTTATTTTGTGTGACATTTACAGAACAATATTACAGTAGTAAATGACTTTTAACCACTTCCACTGCAAGGAAAGCAGCGTTTGACCCAGAAACCCCCTAATGTACCATAGGAAATACTTTTAAATATATATTCTTTTTAAAAAGGTACTTTCTTCTGTTGTTCAGCGGTGGAAGAAGTTCTCCTGGAGCAATAATAGGGATTTAATTATTTCAGTGACGTCACACGAAGCGAACCAATCAGATCGGCGAATGCAAAACGACCGTTGATGACGAGCTGGAGTTCTTTTTCTTTTTTCCCCCCTCTTCCCTTGCCTCTCGTCGGCCGCCATTTTGGGAGTCAAAACACAGCCAACAAACGAGCCGTAGCGCACACCTCCACGCCGCGCGGCGCTCGCGGGCCTTTTACTATGGTTCACACGTGCGTGGTGGCCGGCTGCAGGAACAGGAGGACCCCGGGAACCACCTTGTCTTTCTACCGGTTCCCCCGGGACCCCGAGCGGAAGCAGCGCTGGATCGCCGCCGTGAACCGGGAGGGATGGGTGCCCAACGACGGAAGCCGGCTGTGTAGCACTCACTTCATCTCAGGTAGAGGAGACACATGTAGTACTCACTTCATCTCAGGTAGAGGAGACACATGTAGTACTCACTTCATCTCAGGTAGAGGAGACATGTAGTACTCACTTCATCTCAGGTAGAGGACACATGTAGTACTCACTTCATCTCAGGTAGAGGAGACACACATGTAGTACTCACTTCATCTCAGGTAGAGGACACATGTAGTACTCACTTCATCTCAGGTAGAGGAGACACACATGTAGTACTCACTTCATCTCAGGTAGAGGAGACACATGTAGTACTCACTTCATCTCAGGTAGAGGAGACATGTAGTACTCACTTCATCTCAGGTAGAGGAGACATGTAGTACTCACTTCATCTCAGGTAGAGGACACATGTAGTACTCACTTCATCTCAGGTAGAGGACACATGTAGTACTCACTTCATCTCAGGTAGAGGAGACACATGTAGTACTCACTTCATCTCAGGTAGAGGAGACACATGTAGTACTCACTTCATCTCAGGTAGAGGACACATGTAGTACTCACTTCATCTCAGGTAGAGGACACATGTAGTACTCACTTCATCTCAGGTAGAGGAGACACATGTAGTACTCACTTCATCTCAGGTAGAGGACACATGTAGTACTCACTTCATCTCAGGTAGAGGAGACACATGTAGTACTCACTTCATCTCAGGTAGAGGAGACATGTAGTACTCACTTCATCTCAGGTAGAGGAGACACATGTAGTACTCACTTCATCTCAGGTAGAGGAGACACATGTAGTACTCACTTCATCTCAGGTAGAGGAGACATGTAGTACTCACTTCATCTCAGGTAGAGGAGACACATGTAGTACTCACTTCATCTCAGGTAGAGGAGACACATGTAGTACTCACTTCATCTCAGGTAGAGGACACATGTAGTACTCACTTCATCTCAGGTAGAGGACACATGTAGTACTCACTTCATCTCAGGTAGAGAGGACATGTAGTACTCACTTCATCTCAGGTAGAGGAGACACACATGTAGTACTCACTTCATCTCAGGTAGAGAGGACATGTAGTACTCACTTCATCTCAGGTAGAGGACACATGTAGTACTCACTTCATCTCAGGTAGAGGACACATGTAGTACTCACTTCATCTCAGGTAGAGAGGACATGTAGTACTCACTTCATCTCAGGTAGAGGAGACATGTAGTACTCACTTCATCTCAGGTAGAGGAGACATGTAGTACTCACTTCATCTCAGGTAGAGGAGACACATGTAGTACTCACTTCATCTCAGGTAGAGGACACATGTAGTACTCACTTCATCTCAGGTAGAGAGGACATGTAGTACTCACTTCATCTCAGGTAGAGGAGACACACATGTAGTACTCACTTCATCTCAGGTAGAGAGGACATGTAGTACTCACTTCATCTCAGGTAGAGGAGACACATGTAGTACTCACTTCATCTCAGGTAGAGGAGACACACATGTAGTACTCACTTCAAACCTCCAAATCCTAAATCGCTTCATGTTCTTCTTCTTTACTGCAGGTAAACAGGTGAAGAACCCTCGTTCTCCAGACTACGTTCCCTCGGTGTTCTCGTCGGCGCCGTCGTCCCCGGAAACGAAGGAGCCCGGCGCCCTGGAGGTCCTGGACAAGCAGGAGGCGCGCGTGGAGGCGGCCAACGCCTTGCTGTTCCTGCAGGGCCAGGGCCGGGCTGCCGTGGGGGGGCGGGGCCGGGAGGGGCGGGGCCAAGAGGGGCGGGGCCAGGAGGAGTGTCCCAAGGAGCCGGAGCCAGAGGACAGCGCGTCCTCCTCCCTCAGCAGCGACGAAGACGACGACGCCGACGAGGAGGAATCTATGAGCGACAGCAAGAAAGGCCGCTTCGCCCACACGGTGAACTTCGACGACGTCCTGCGGGCGCTGAAGAAGGAGAACCAGACCCTCCGGGAGTCCGCGGACAAGACGTCGCTCTCCGAGAACTCCCTGAGGAACGACGCTGAGAAGGTGAAGTTCTACACCGGCCTGCCCAACTTCTTCGTGCTGGAGACGGTCATGTGGCTGCTGGCGCCCCACATGGACGGCATGCGGGCCGCCAAGCTCTCCAAGTTCCAGCAGCTGCTGCTGACGCTGATGCGGCTCCGCCTGGACCTGCGCAACCAGGACCTGGCCTACCGCTTCGGCGTGAAGGTCGGCACGGTGACCCGGACGGTGCACCAGATGGTGAACATCATGTCCTCCACGCTGGTGCCCACGGCCGTCTTCTGGCCCTCCAGGGCCGAGCTCCGGAAGAACCTGCCGGCGGCCCTGCGCGCCTCGCACCCGGACTGCGCCGTCATCGTGGACTGCTTCCAGGTGCCCTTCGAGGAGCCGGCCTCCCGGCGGCAGCGGCAGCATCATGTGACGGTAAAATGTAGCATTGCTTATGTTGCAACGGGTTTTACAAGTTACATAGAGAAAATGTTTGTGTACTAAGCCAGTGGTTCTCAAACTGTGGGGATATATATATATATATATATATACACACACACACCTGTAATACCTCCGTGCCCCACTAGAGGGGCGCGCCCCACAGTTTGAGAACCACTAGCTTAGTACACAAACATTTTTCTATTTTATATATATATAGATATAGATAGATAGATTTTTTTTAATATATCTAGTAGATTTCTTTTAATATATATATATATATATATATATATATATATATATATATATATATATATATATTTTTTATAATCCTTTTATGGGGAAATTATTCTCTTTTTGACTCATCCTCACACACATCTGCACTCACACGTTCAACGTTCTTGTTATGATCTTTAAATTTAGTGCAAAACAGGTTATTTGCAGCCACAATAGGCAATTTGTTTGCCAAATATTAGTATTTTTTTTGCATAGATATAACTTAATTTGCATTGTTCTAACAAAGCGATTGCACATGTTATTAGTTTTTGTCTGATGGAGCGATCTGGTTTAATTGAAAGTGATTTCAATTTTCTTTATTCTATTATTTGAAAAAGCACGGATGGAGGAGTCACAAAACGTTATTTCAATAAAAATTCATTGACCACAAAATGGTTCAAATCAATGAATTTTGAACTAAACTTTTTCTGTCTCCAGTTCTACTAGTGTTCAACTAAAACAGGGTGTTACTTCTGATATGCATACATATACTGCTGACTTTATTTTATGCGTGGAAGAAGCCTTGCTGCAGACGGTAGCTGTCCCGTGTTTCCTCCTCAGGCGGCGGTGCCGGGGTCGAGCCCCACCGCGTCGCTGAAGTACCTGATCGGCGTGGCGCCGCAGGGCGTCGTCACCTTCGTCTCCCGCGGCGTCCTGGGCAACGTCAGCGACAAAACCCTGGCGGAGGGCTGCGGCTTCCTGTGCAAGCTGCTCCCCGGCGACGTGGTGCTGGCGAGCCGCGACCTCGACATCGACGGCTCCGTGGCCGCCAGGGGCGCCGTCTTCAACGTGGCCGCCGGCGACGCCTCCCCGGAGACGGCCAGCGTGTGGCGGCACGTGGAGCGGGTGATCTCCGTGGTGAAGCTCCGGTACGCCATGCTCACCGGCCCCGTGGAGAGCGCCTTCACCGCCGTGTCCGAGCGCTCCTCCAGCCTCTCCACCTTCGATAAGATCGTGCAGGTCGCCTGTGCCTTGAACAACCTGTGCATCTCTGCCGCTCCGCTGGAGTGACCGGACGCGCTCCCTTTACTGCTCGTGACCTTTTGACCTCTTGTCCCGCTACATGAGGCCAGACTCCACATTGCTAAGATGCAATAACTTATGCAACTCCTCTTTTTTATTATTTAGTCTTTGAATGACAGACGACCTTATTTTGAATTGTTGGGATGTGAACAAACCCCACAGCACTGTTTCCTAAAAACCAACAACCAAACTTTAAAGACCTCTCGGACACGATGAACTCACCACGTCACCGCCACACCGGGTTCATTTCCAGGTGTTTTTATTTATGTTTCCAGGTTTGACAGCAAACATTAAACATTGTGTGGTAAAACAAGTGGAAACGGACCAGCTGACGAGCCGATGGACTGGAGTCCGTCCAGTGATTGTAGAATTAAAGATGTCAATATTTACCACGGCGTTGGAGCGGGTTCCATCTTTTACCTTCTTGTTCTTACTCAATACAAAGCTCCAGGTTTAAGCAAATAACTGAGATAACAATGTTATGTTTTATATTTGTTTTGGATCAAAGTGACGGAAAGATTTACGCTGCGGGAGGAAATGTTGTTGTTTTCGAGTCGAGGATGCTCCGTTTTGATTTCCTCGTTCAGTGAGTTCTGTTCTGACCCGCCGTAGCGGGTTTTGGGCCACCAGACGTCAGTGTTGGTCAGTATGAACTTTGATGTGGTGAAAAGTCTTGAAGAAGAAACAAGAACCGGCTTGTTGATGTTCTTTTGTTGTGCCTTAGTTTGTAAACCTGGTTCTGCTGCTAGAAATCTGCCTGTTTCCTACAAATGTTTATTTATCTTGCAGCGTATAATGCGGCGGCTAAGCTAAGCTAAAAGAAGCTAAGCTAAGCATCATAAACTCCTCATCCTTTTATTATTCACTACGTTTAATGTGTTTCTACAGTTATTTTGTATTCTTTTTTTAGATTATTTTTTAAATATTAAGTCATTATTTTGAGATGCTACGTAATTATTTGAATACTAATTCCAATTTTGAGATATTAAGTCATTATATAAATACAAAATCATTATTTTTAATTACTTCACATTCTGAGACACTAACTCATTATTTTGAGCTTTTAACTCATTATTTTTAGATGCTAAGTCATAAATAAATAATACTAAGTCATTGTTTTTAGATCCCAAGTCATTGTTTTGAGATGCTACGTAATTATTTTTTACTGTTTAACTAATTATTTTAGGATTCTAACTCATTATTTTCAGATAGTTTCTCATTAAAATGACTTCCAGGGTTTTCAATTCAATCAAAGCATTAATCTTTGTTAAGAAATGTCCCATTTAATCTGTATTATCGTCATCCATCTATTTATTGTGTATTAATTCCAATCGATGTCTGATAATAACACGATCTGTCACTCAGAGACGTCTGGAGGGTTTGAGCTGTGGACTGTGCCTTCTTCCTGACTGCTAACGTTTCCTGTGCTTATTCCATAATTTAACTATATTATATAGTAACATATGCATCTCTTCTGTGTACCAGATGATCGTTATCAAGTATTCAATGATTTTTTTTTTTGTGGATATTTAGCTTTTTATACAAGATGATTCTTCTACAAAGCATCACTCCCACTCTGAAACCCTCCAGATGAACTGGTTTACGTGTCCATGGTTTTATTAGTGAACTGTCAGTGTCATGTCATGCTGTTTGTCTTCATGCTCCCGGTCTCATGAGCAACCGCCACACGGTCAACTGCTTGTTTTCTTTCCTCGCCTCTGTGCTGAAACATTAAAGTTCGGGGAAAAGAAGCAGCAGCTTTTTTATGTGTCGAGTTTACAGTGAAGTTTCTGCGTCAATGTTTGAGTTTGTAATCATTTAAAGTATAGAAAAGACCTTTTTGTTCTTGTATTGATTTATTATTGTTTTAGAGAGGACAGAACAAGACGTCTCACTATTGCTTTTTATTTTCTATTGTTTAAGGATTTAAAAATGTCAGCCGATGTTGGACACCAATGCAAGCTGCCACCAAAGGGTTAGTTTTCAGATTTATATTATTAATAAAAAATAAAAAAAACTAACTAAAGCTTTTTTTTGTACGGGAAAAATGCAAAATTCTCTGGTTTCATTCTCAATGTGAGGATTTTATTTTGCTTTTTTCGTTTGATTTTTTGATCAAAATATGAAAATGTTTATATAAAACAAACAATAAAATAGTAATTATAACTAAAATAACAAGAGCAACGTTAACCAATAGACGATCTTTGGCAGGAGGCAGTGTACCGTATCCAAATAGGAGTCGTTGACAAAATGTGACAATTTATAAAATAATTTAATAAAATACTATTTACAGCTGCTGCGAACTACAATAGTGATTTACTTTATCCAATCGCCGACCTAGAACTCAGAGCATTTGGTTCCACATCCAACGTTAAATAAAACTATATAATAAATCAATAAAAAGCTAATATCACAGCTGCTGCGAACTGAAAGAGTGACTCTCCCTCCGCAAAACAGACGATCTTTGCCGCGGCGCTGACGTGCGTCGGTCCGTCACGTGACCCCCGAGGAATGCGAACAATGCAGCGGAGCGTCCAACTCTCCGCGCTGCAGTTTGCTGCGCTACTGCCCGGAGTCCGAGGGGAGAAAATGGAGGCTGGTTCCATCACGTTTAAACGGATCCTCCGTCTTCGCGGAACCGACCAACGGTTTTTAAAAGGATAAAAACTCGTCTTTTCAACCGGAATTTTGGATCTTGAGGTTTTCTCGCTACTTCTATCACATGGTAAGGTGAGACTCTCGTCCCGGGAGGTGGGGGTTGAGGGGAGTGGTGGGCTAAACTTATTTCCACGACTTGTTGCTGAGGAAAAAGTTCCGTCATGTGTGTGCGCGTGCGTGTCTTCGTTAACGGTTAACGGGACTAAAGCGCACGAGCGGCGGTTCTCGCGTCGGAAGAGACGGTTTGAGGGGAAAAAAGGGGTTTCCACCCGTTTCTCACGTCCAGGGGCTAAAACTGTACAAACTACACAGACACCATTTTGTAACGGTTTCTAAAAAAAAGAGAGAAAAAATTAAGACGTTTTTTTTGGTCACATTAGTGGAAATAAACTTCTAAACTGGAACAAATATTTTTTTATATTTCATATCGTCACTTATGTTTTTACTTTTTTTGCAGAGGACCCCTTTAAATCAGGGGCCAAACCGCCATGTTGGTTTAAAATACAGCTATAAATCTGTTTTTATTTTATGTTTCTTCATAATAGGACACTGTTTTACTGCACAACTCTTCTCTATTAATATCCACTTAATTTTTAATAACATACTTGTTTTAATGTACTCTAATTTATTAGTTTGCTTCCCATATTTAATGTGGTATTATCAATGTTGTCAATATTATTTGGATAACTGGATATTATCAATATTTAATATAACTTTAAATATATTTTATTATATGTCAATGTTCATGTTTTAAATGTGTCCTATAGCACTGTTCATTGTATTCCTTGTGTGTGTAACGTACTTGGCAATAGACCATTTTCTGATTCTGATAACTTTACAGCGTTACAAAAAAAACAGGCTTTAAAGAGACACAAAAATCAAGAAATTAACCCTAAAACTGGTCAAATGAGTGAGTCTGTGGTGGTAGAAAGTGTAAAACAAAATACCGGGATGTACATATACAGTTGTTACGCTTTAATTGTTTTTACAGCCTGATGGTTTGCATATTTTGGCACTGATGCAACCATGTGTTCCATTCAGGTGTACTAACGTTACTACTACTATCACTACTACTATCACTACTACCACTACTACTACTACTACTACTATCACTACTACCACTACTACTACTACTACTACTATCACTACTACCACTACTACTACTACTACTACTATCACTACTACCACTACTACTACTACTACTACTACTATCACTACTACCACTACTACTACTACTACTACTATCACTACTACCACTACTACTACTACTACTACTATCACTACTACCACTACTACTACTACTACTACTACTATCACTACTACCACTACTACTACTACTACTACTATCACTACTACCACTACTACCACTACTACTACTACTACTACTATTACTACCACTATTACTACTACTACTACTACTACTACTACTACCACTACTACTACTGCTACTATCACTACTACCACTACTACTACTACTACCACTACTACTACTACTACTATCACTACTACTACTACCACTACTACTACTACTACTATCACTACTACTATCACTACCACTACTACTACTACTATCACTACTACTACTACTATCACTACTACCACGACTACTACTACTACTACCACTACTACTACTACTACTACTATCACTACTACCACTACTACTACTACTACTACTACACCACCACTACTACTACTATTACTACTACCAATACTACTACTACTACTACCACTACTACTACCACTACTACTACTACGACAAATACTACGACCACTACTACTACTACCACTACTACCACTACTACTACTACTACTACTACCACTACTACTACTACTACTACTACCACTACTACTACTACTACTACTACTACTACGACAAATACTACGACCACTACACTCAAACACACACTTTGACTGCAGCTTTTCTGCAGGTGTCCTGTTTAGTTAAGAACTCACCTGGCTGCAAGAACATAGAGTTCAGGGTATTTATTGAGACACAATATGAATTATTGTAAACATTGTTATCATCCAGAGGTGATAACAGAGGTTAAAGATCAAATCACCACCGGACCACACACATGTGTCTGTTCACAGCTGTGTGCTGGCTTTGTATTGCTGCTCTAATATTATCTGGATATTATCTGGATATTTTATTAATATTATTGATATTATCGATGTAATCTGGATATTTTATCAATATTATTTGGATATTATCTGGCTATAATCAATATTATCTGGATAGTGTTCATATTATAAATATTCATAATATTGTCTGGATATTATAAATATTATCTGGATGATCTGATTATCGATATTATCTGGTTATTATTTTTGATATAATCTGGAAATTATAAATTGAGGGGAAAACTAGCGTCTTGATTTTTTTTCTTCATGAAATTTAAGAAAATCAAACTTAAAACCCAACCCTAACTTTTTAAAGTTGTTGCCACGCTGGCAACCAGAAATCATATTTTGGTTGCCGAAACTTTTCATACTTTTTTTCATACGTTAGGAATGAAATCTCTTTTGCAATCATCGCACAAACGCACTAATGCAACAAATATTACATATTTGATAAGTGTCTCCCACTGATGGAAACCAAAGGACAAAACATGGCTGCCAATGTCTCATAGTTCGTTGCCAGTGGCATTAATGTTGAGTCCTGGAACCCATGAAACGTTTGTAGTGGATCCACATTCTGACATAATTCAAATAGTTTTGGTAGAAAATCCAGATTATCCAGTTATTGTGTTTATATTGGATCTGAAATTGTCACTTTTATGACAAGAAAATTGTCAAAACTAGAGGAATTATCTTGATCCATGTGCAGATTTTCGACCTAAAGACACATTAAAATGTGTTTTTCTGCATATCTTTGTGCCTATTTCCAGGCTGAGCGGTCCAAAGCCGAGTCAGAGGTTAAGTTCAGCGTCGGGCCGGAGGAGAGATAAGTTAGGAATGCGTCGGTGAAGGTCGAGGTCAAGTGGAGGTCTGGTTGCGTTTGTGCGTACGAGTCGTGGTTTTCTTGTTCCCGTCATCAGACGTTTGTCGTCCAGGCATCCCGTTAGTCGTTGGTGTATTTTTGGTCGGCCCAGACGCCGCGTGACCCGCGGTGAGTTCACTGGCAGTCACTGGAGGAATGCGGCGCTCATCGGTTGGACGCGGCGCCCGGAGCGTCGCAGGAATGGAGGCGAGGGATCCTGAAGTCGGGGAAACGTTTGTGCAGCTCGGCCCCGCCACCCACCAATAATTAAATAAAAGACACTCTCGTCTATGCAAAGTTTTATCTGTGCAAACAGTGAGGGCTGTGTGCTTCTGAGAAACAGCCCAAAGCGATGGAGTCTGCAGGGAGGAGGAGGAGGAGGAGGAGGAGGAGGAAGAGGAGGAGGAGGAGGAGGAGGAGGAGGTTCAAGGGCCTCTTGTGTTCGACTACTTTGGTGTGAAGGATCCCGGTAATAGTGGTTCATGGAGAACCTGGAAAAGTCCTTGAATTTTAAAATGGTTATTTTCAGGCCTGGAAAAGTCCTTGAAAAAAATAAAACCCCAAAAGTTTAGTAAAAGTCATGTAAATATGTTATATTCATGTGTTCATGACGTTTATTCACGCTGAGTTTGAAATAATGAATATGCTTTTAAAAGAAAGACTCAAAATATAAGCAGGCATACATACAGGCATCTATATAAATGTTCATTCTTTTAATCAAACTATTGTCTCATTAATTTGAGTCATTTAAGGTTTACTGTATGCTTTGTGTTCTCATTGTTAGTTTAAATACTACAATTACTCACTTTTTACTGTTTACACCCAGATTTCACTAAATGTTTGTCATGACATTTGGTCTAAAGTCATGGAAAAGTCATGGAATCCCATTTGTCAGAATATGTATGAATCCTGGTATATGTTTGGGATTTGTTAATAATAAGATTGTATATCAACAACTTGGTAAAATAATCAAATCATTGTTCATTGTAATGCAGTTTTCTTTCCAATCTTTTAGTGTTACACAACACCAAAATCCTCACTTCACTCAAAGTAAATCTTCACTAAAGGTTTGTTTATTTGACCAAAATAAACAGTAAACTTCATTGTAATTAACGAGGCGGAAACTTCCTTTTTCAAGCGGGAACATTTTAAACTGTAAAGGTGTCGGGTGTTGGATTCACGATTATAACCAAATTCAACTGAAATCCCGCCTCTCTTCTTGGGAAAAACCCGGCCATTGGTTCAAGGTCAGGCCTCGACCTTGAGTATCTGGGGTCAAGATAGCGCGTTGGTCAGGACGTGGGACCGGAACCGGTCATGTTGACAGATTTGATGTTTTTCACGGGATCTAGTGAAAGAAAACAGTTCTTTGGGGGCAACATATAAGACGTGGAGAATATAATGTTTTTGATGAAATATCACAAATCTAGACTTCGTTTTGGCTGCTTTTTTACGCATGATGTGTTCAAGTACCGTCGGAAAGATGAAAATCTGGCAGCGTTTCCAGCTTCTGGCTGTGATGAACGGTGCCGTTTTGGTGATTTCTGTTGAAGGAAAACGTGCTTTTTCAATCGCGCCGCCAGCTTCAGATGTTTCCGGAGGCGCAGAAGCCTTTTGAGGGAGATTTCAGTACAGACTTCCTAATACGCATTTTAATATATCACCCAAGACGTGAGCGTTTCCACTTTGGCCTGCGAGCTCGGCGCTCTCACAAGCGTGTTTAGCGATGACCACGCAGCTCAGGCGTGCAGCATTGTGGGGTCCGGAGGGGCAGGTGGTGGTTTATGAGCCGAGCATTCCTGAATTATGCTTTTAGATATGCAGCCGAGCTAAAACTGGACCCGGCTTCCCTTTGTCACGTTCTGTCAAGCAGACGGACCGTCCAGGGGATGATTTATGATGAACAGGAAGCTGAGTAGAACCTGTGTTTAATACCAGAGAACAAACGTGTGTTTCTGAAGCACGTTTTTACACAGGTGGGAGTTCAGTGTGCTTCACTTTAATAAAAGAAAAAAGAGACATCTACATATATAATATGATTTTAAATGTTGTTTTTTTTAAAGTGATCAAATGGAGAGTGACATAAATACATTATAAATACGTAGAAGTTCAATTAAACTGATTATCTCTGTGATGAAGAAACGTATAAAACCTGACAGGAAATGTTTTGTTCATTTTAAACTCGATTCTCAACGTCATGATCGCCTGTAACGGCGGGCTGTCCGATCTTTACCGGGGGCCCTGAATGCAACAGACGTCTTGTTTACGCTCTAAATACCAGCTGAGATTTCCCGAGGAACCTGAACGCTCATTTCCTACAACAGGGATTGTTTGGAAGAGAAGTCGATATTATTTATTTGTGAATACGTTACGTCACATGACTCGTGTTGAATTATGTGTTTTTACGACCATGAAGCGGCTCAAGTCCCGATTCATGTATTCATTTATTTATTCATTCATTTATTTATTTATCTATTTATTTTCTAGTTGGTTCTCTTTGCAATGCTGGAAAATGTGACACATCTCTTCTGTTTGTTGCTAATATTGAATTACTATCTCTTCCTCCACCTCTTCCTCCACCTATTCCTCCATCTCTTCCTCCCCCTCTTCCTCTTCCTCCACCTTTTCCTCCACCTCTGCTTCCGCCTCTCCCTCCACCTCTTCCTCTTCTTCCATCTCTTCCTCCTCCCCCTCTCCCTCCACCTCTTCCTCTTCTTCCATCTCTTCCTCCTCCCCCTCTCCCTCCACCTCTTCCTCTTCTTCCATCTCTTCCTCCTCCCCCTCTCCCTCCACCTCTTCCTCTTCTTCCATCTCTTCCTCCTCCCCCTCTCCCTCCACCTCTTCCTCTTCTTCCATCTCTTCCTCCTCCCCCTCTCCCTCCACCTCTTCCTCTTCTTCTATCTCTTCCTCTTCCTCCACCACCCCTTCCTCCCCCTCTCCCTTCCCCGCTCCCTCCATCTCTTCCTCCTCTTCCATCTCTTCCTCTCCCTCTTCCTCCACCTCTTCCTCCACAGGCGAGGGTGAGTGGCAGCGTCATGGTTTGGCTCCGCGGTGCCCTCGTGACCGGCAGCATTTCCTGGAACAAGCTGGAACCCGAGCCCTGAAAAGCCGCAGCATGGAATGCCTGTAGTACCGCAGCTCACCACCATCATCATCATCACCATTATCACCACCATCCTCACCACCACCATCATCATCAGGAATCTCAGACAGAGACACGGAGGAGGACTCGCGAGTCTCCCCGGAGACGCTTTACTGTTTCGTGCCGCTTGAAGGATCTTTTGGAGCCCCGCCCCTTTAGAGCAGCACCCCGGCCATGAGGCCCAAGACCTTCCCGGCGGCTCCGTACGTGGGCAACACGCGGCAGCGGCTGCAGGAGATCAAGGAGGGCCTGAAGCAGCCGGCCAAGCTGGTGAGCCAGGCCCTGCACGGCGTCGGCTGCCGGACCGACGCGGCCGGCAGAGGCGCCGACTGCAAGAGCAACGGGAAGGACGCCGCCAGCCGGCAGCAGCAGCTGCGGCCGCCGCAGAAGTTCAACAACTACCAGAATGCACTGCGGGAAATACGCAAGTCGCTCATGCCCTTCGCCAACGAGTCGGGTCCGTCCTCCGGGTCGGGACACCCCGCTGGGGTCGGGGAGGTCAACCGACAGATGCTGCAGGAGCTGGTCAACGCCGGCTGTGACCAGGTGAGAGGAAGAGTGTGTGTGTGTGTGTGTGTGTGTGTGTGTGTGTGTGTGTGTGTGTGTGTGTGTGTCGTATACCGGTCCTCTTATTGATTCTGCTCATCGGCTCGGTTCCTTATCGATACTCTTATCGGTTGT
>NC_136589.1:2755983-2823483 GCF_910589615.1 Taurulus bubalis | reverse complement strand
TAATTAGTTCTGGGGCGCGGAGAGAAATATTTATATATATATATATATATATATATGTATGTATGTATGTATGTGTGTGTGTGTGTGTGTGTGTGTGTGTGTGTGTGTGTGTGTATATATATATATATATATACACACACACACACACACACATACATACATACATACATACATACATACATACATATATACATATATATATATATGCTGCCAACAGAAACTTTGTTCTAATTTAAGTTAAAAAAAATAAATGTAATCAATAGCTGTATCATCTTTTATATGAATCCCCACATTTAAAACCAGAGCAGCTGTTTGTTGAGGCGTCTCCGTCTGAGTGAAGAGCTTTCAGATCTTCGTTAAATGACCTCGAGCACCAAAGGAATGATGTCATCGTTGACCAGAAGCCCGGCGGCGCTGCAGGAATGTTCCGCCTGGCTCCTCCCTCACATTTCGGCCGCGGCGTCTCCGGCATAAATTACACCGCAGCCGATGAATAGAAAATACCAAAGCGGTGAACCGACATTTCTCACATGGGTGACCTACATAGCTGTGGGCTTCTGCTGCGCCCCACCTGCTGCGCCCCACCTGCTGCAGCCGGCTGAGGAGCTCCCCGTGGGACTGAGGGGCGTTAAATAAAACGAGTCTCACGTGAAGTCAATCTGCAGAGATCTTACAGGGACGTTGTGGAAGCTGCTTGGCCACGCTGTCACCTTTAAAGGGATAGTTTGTGAGGTTGTATGAGATACTTGTGTATGAATTGTGTAATATTTTGAATATTTTCACCCTGCTATCGGTCTGTAAAGACGTTATCTATGCCTTCTTCAAAAGCTCCATTCACAAAAACAGAGATTTTACCTTTCCAGTCCACCTCATTCTCCATCGTTAGTTAGTTAGTGTTATTGTGTGTCTTTGGTGTGTTAAAACCTTTTGAAACCTGAGGCTCGTATATGGTTCTTTTTTTACGTCTTTATTTTAAGTAGTCGTATGAACCCCAAAATGAGTTATATTACTTATTTATATATATAAATATATATATATTTAAAAAAAACAACACTTTTTTAACATATTTTGATCATAACTATTAATGTCCAGCATGATCTATGCTAGATTTCCCCCCAAAAAAGTAGCCGAACTTTTACAAACTCCATGGTTCAGGCCCTTAACAACATCCAAAATACTAATAGGACGCCTTTTTGGATATATTGGGAAGGTGTTTTAGTCAAAAAAAACGTGTCGTTCGGTTCAGAAATAGAAAGGTTCCTTGTTTTATGACAATACATTGTCTCACCAGAGGCTGCTGGGTATTAACATTTGCATAAGCCTTCCCCCTTGCTGTGTGAGGTGTTTCTAGAAATGTGGGGGTACACGTAAGTCACAGGAAGGGGATTTGTGAGACAGAGAAGAAGAAAAAGAAACCTCGGCCGATTTGTGATTTTACAGGTACTAATATTGAGTTTGTAAGGATTTTGATTGCTTTGTTAGACTCCCACAAGCACGATTACTGAGATGTGTTTGTTAGGGAAATCCGACTTTGTAAAGGGTATTTATCATGGATTTAGTGAAACCTTACGGCCGCCGCGGCAAGCTGACGGAGCAGCAGTATAGTCGGCGGAGTTTACGTAAATACTTAAACTTAACAGTTACTTTAATTATTTACACCATATGTATCTTCTCACAAGGGTTGTGGAACTCTAGAACTTCAAATGAAGTTAAACAACGATGTGGTTCTGGAGATAATGAAGGAAACGTTCAAACTAAATAAAATAAAAATTGTCCGAAAACAGGCACAGCGGCGCTGCTTTGCCTTGCCGTGCTAAAAGGGTTCACCACAGACACACAATAACTAACCAACTGATGAGGCAGAGGTAGACCAGGAACTCTGTTTTCAGATGTGAAAGTACAGTTTTTATCAATGGAGTCTGGTGGTGGCTCTGAAGAGAAGAACTGCTGACAAAGCGATATTCACTTTTGATTGCCGATGAAGCGAGTTTAAAGTGGCTTTGATAAAACACTGAGATGTTAAACACGTGGCTCTTCTCCCAGGAGATGGCGGTGCGGGCGCTGAAGCAGACGGGAAGCAGGAACATCGAAGCGGCCTTAGAGTACATCAGCAAGATGGGTTACCTCGACCCGCGCAACGAGCTCATCGTCCGCGTCATCAAGCAGACGTCACCAGGTATTACACACCTCCTCCTCACGCCATTAACTTACTTCAGCAACAGAAGTTTCATAGTTCATTTTATTTTATTTTGAACAATTTCAAAAATACACAAACATAACTGAGTGCAGGAAGAGGCAGAAAACCCGCTGTATATATACTATATATATATCATTAATTAAATTAAAGTATATACACAAATAATAATTTTATTATTATTAATAATTATATTAATATTATTTATTTATTGGCCATGTGTGTTTCACGTAGCTCTCATCACATATACACATATTATATACAACAAACAAGATAAATATAAAAAAGACATTAAAGACAACAGAGTAGTCAACTGCAAGTAAATATAATATTAGATTAAATATAATTTAATATGACGACGTAATATTGATACATTATCAACAAAAAGACAATGTAATTGTGTAGATATGTGTGTGTGAGAGTAAGTGTGTGCTTATGTTTAAGAGGATATTGGTTTATAAACTTGCATTAATTCCTCAACATGAGTAATACTTCAACTATTATATATATCATATATACTGAATATATTATATTAGATATATTATAAAACCTGAAACGAGGTGAACCTGGACAATACTGCTCAAATAAAGCGATGAAATAGTCTTTTAAAATCTCGTTGCGTGTTTTTTAGGGAAAGCCGTGATGCCGAACCCGATGGACCACCGGCCCGCGCTGGAGGCTCCGGGTGAAGCCGGCGTGATGCCTCAGTACCACCAGATGGGGGCGCCCATGTACGAGGGCCCCGGCGGGTACGGCCCCGAGGGCGAGATGCCCCGGCCGTACATGAGCGCCGCCCCGGTCATGAACTACATGATGCCCCCGTCTGCCGCGGCGCAGGGCCCGGCCATGGGGAACCCGATGGGCCGGCCCCCGAGCATGGGCTCCTACCCGCCGGCGATGGCGGCCCAGAGCAACCCGGCCAACGCCATGTACCCGCCGGGGCCCCAGCAGAAGGGCTACCCCGGCGGCATGGAGCCGCACGGACCCATGATGAGCTACACCGTCCCGGGCCAGCCGCTGCAGCTCCAGCCTCAGCCTCCGGGGGGCCCGGTCCCCGGCCCCCACTACGACTACGGCCACGCCAGGCCGCACATGATGGAGCCGGCCGGCTACGGGGTCAAGAGGACGGCCTCCTTCCAGAACAAGATGGCGCCGCCCCCCATGGCGGCCCCGGACGGCTACATGCAAGGCAAAGGGCCCATGGGCCAGAGCGTCCCCGGGGGAGTCGGGTACCCGGCTAACCTTTACCTGCCGCCGCATTCCCACCCGCGCCAGGCCAGCCCCACCTCCCACCAGGTCCACATGATGTCCCGCTCCCCGGGCGGCGTGGCGGCCATGGGCCCCGACTTCTCCGACATGCCGCAGGGCTTGATGACGCCCTCCAGGGCCAGCCTCAACCTGGACCTGTACGAGCACCACTGGGCGGGGCCCCCGGGGGCCGACGGCGCGCCTCAGGCCCGGCAGCCCGGGCCCCAGGGCCCCTTCAGGGGGGAGGTGCGCGTCCCCAGCAGAACCAACTCCTTCAACAGTCGCCCCGCGGGTCCCAACGGCGTCCGGCCCGCGATGGCCTCGGCGCCGCCGCCGCCCGCGGCCGGCAAACAGGACCCTCCGAACACCGTCACGGCCGTGACGTCGCCGCCCATCCAGCAGCCGGTGAAGAGCATCCGCGTGATGAGGCCGGAGCCCAAGACGGCCGTGGGGCCGTGCCACCCGAGCTGGATGACGGCCCAGGAGGCCGCGGAGCCGCTGGCCTACATGCCGGAGGAGAGCTACTCCCTGGAGCCGGCTCCGGAGCCGCGCTGCCCGCCGCCGCCGTACCCCAAAAACCTGCTCATGGAGGACGGAGCCGGGGTCGCGTGCGGAGCCCAGGACGCCGCCGCCAGAAGCACCCGCGGGGGCAGCGGCGGCAGCGGAAAGGCCGAGGAGAGCCAGCAGGTGAAGGAGAAGACGAAGACGGGGAAGACAGAGAAGACGGCGAAGGACAAGAAGCAGATCCAGACGTCGCCCGTCCCGGTGAGGAAGAACGGACGGGACGAGGAGAAGAGGGAGTCGCGCATCAAGACCTACTCGCCCTTCGCCTTCAAGTTCTACATGGAGCAGCACATCGAGAACGTGATGAAGACGCACCAGCAGAAACTGAACCGCCGGCTTCAGCTGGAGACGGAGATGTCGAAGGTGAGAGGGGAAGCAACGAGATTAATGCACTTCCTGTAGTTTACATCGCTGTTGCTCTTTTAAACAACGTAGTTTAAATGTTTGGCTTCTTTAAAGAGGAACTAAAGGAGGCACACGCGTGGTTTGCATGTCCATTAAAATCAGAATCAGGTTTCACATCAGAGGAATTTTCCGTAGGTGATATGATCTTGAACCAAAAGTCGACTCCAATTATCAGAACATTCAGGCTCCCTCGTGTGGCTCAAGAGCGTACTGCAGATACAAATGTTGACTCCAATTCTAATTTATTTGGCGACCCTTAATAAATCTCCTGTGACCCCTTTTGTAGCTCACGAACCAGTGTTTGATCACACTGCAGAAAACAAACGAAAAGAAAACATTTACTTTACTTTCATTCTAATTAAAGCAGCAAAGTCAACATTATATAAATGAAATAATAGGAAGAATAAGCAGGAAATTGTTTATTTTCCTGCTATAATTGCAAACTTTGGGTCCCTGGAAGTTGATTTTTCGGGGCGCATTCAAAGTCAATGCCCGTCTTTACGTTGACATCAATAAAGAAAACTCGGCAACGTACTTTTGGGAATGTTTAGTAAAGTAAAACTAATTTGTAGTTCGTGGACCGACACCTGAAAACACGGCTGAAGCGTCTGAATCTGTCCGAGAGGTCGCAATGCGAAGAATTCTCCCTCAGGACTTCTCTGTCTGAGAACTCTGTACGAACTCTTTTGACCTGCTGTAAAGTGGCTGAAAGGATAAACACCAGATCCAGACGCTAACTGTTGGTTCAGCTCACGCCACATTCCTGCCGCGTCGCCCATCACAAGTGTAAAATTAACTTGTTTTCGAGGTGTTTATCTTGTCGAATACTTGTGTCGTGCCCAGGCTGGCCTGTCGGAGGCGGAGCAGGAGCAGATGAGGAAGATGCTGAACCAGAAGGAGTCCAACTACAACCGGCTACGCCGAGCCAAAATGGACAAGTCCATGTTCGTCAAGATCAAGACGTTGGGCATCGGGGCCTTCGGCGAAGTCTGCCTCACGCGCAAAGTGGACACGGGCGCACTTTACGCCATGAAGACTCTGCGCAAGAAAGACGTCCTCAACCGCAACCAGGTGAGGTCCTTCGTTGATGTTGTTGTTTCGCATGTGAAGACGTTGTGAGACGTTTGGGCGTTTGTAGCAGTTACATAGGCGTTCATCTCGTTTTACCACGTCTGTTAAAGATGTGTAGTGGTATTCACGGTTCGGTAGATATCTCGGTTTTAGGGTCACGGTTATTTTAGGGTCACTGTTAAGTACGTAGTTTGGTCTTAGGGTCACTGATAAGTAGGGCTGCAACTAACGATTATTTTAATCATCGATTAATCGGATGATTATTTTTTCGATTAATCCATGAATCGGATAAAAAAGCAAAAAAACATTACTTTCCAACCCTTTATTCAAAAACAGAAGTGACAGTGCAAAAAAAGTTCAGAAAGCACAAACAGGCTGCTCCTTGAACATCCCTGAGCTGTTAATTAAATAAATTAGGTTAAAATGGACTGACACTAAAAACATACACATGTATGCTTTACATCTGCCTTTTTACTGTAATTGATCTCCTTGGAGCAGAGGCTGCTTTAGCATGCCCTGCTTTATCAATATGTATGAACACTGGACAGAGGGAAGCTGCACTGCTCCTCTCACGTCTGTTTGGACCTCAACCTCCAGGCCCAGCTCCACCTCATCTCAGCTCTGCATCAAGCTGTGCTGCATATAGAGCGTCCTCTTCCTTAAACTCTTTCATTCTGGGTCTCTTACGACCACGACGTCACGTTGTTGGCTAAGCCCAACTACGTGATTTGATTCAGTCTACTTTGAGTAAATAAAAAACCTGCAGCCAGATCCTCCGGTGAGCCGGTTTAACGTTAGCGAGTGACTGGTGAACTGAACCAGACCGGGGGGTGACGGCATGTTTCACCACGTTACGGTTTTTTAACAAGCAAGACTGAACTGTAACGGAACATAACGTAACTTTAACGACAATACACAACCAAACACGTTAGCTAACGCGATAGCAAGCTGACTAGCTTCCATTAAAAACAAGTTTGAGGGAAATGAAGCCGCTGTAGACGCTTAACGCTGATTGGCCAAGACTCGACACGTCACATCCAAGATATTCTATTTTTGCTAAGATCACGACTTCAGCGTTTCTCAGTGTCTCACTCCAATCTCAGACACGTTGGCGGCTCTGCGCCGCTCTTTTTTTTTTCTCCGCGACTTTATGACTGCCGTAATAATCGCGCGACACAACGAATCGATAATGAAATTCGTTGCCAACACTTTTGATAATCGATTTTTATCGATTCGTTGTTGCAGCCCTACTGATAAGTACGTATGTTGGTCTTCGGGTCACTGATTAGTACATATGTTGGTCTTCGGGTCACTGATAAGTACGTATGTTGGTTTTAGGGTCACTGATAAGTACGTATGTTGGTTTTAGGGTCACTGATAAGTACGTATGTTGGTTTTAGGGTCACTGATAAGTACGTATGTTGGTCTTCGGGTCACTGATTAGTACGTATGTTGGTCTTCGGGTCACTGATAAGTACGTATGTTGGTCTTCGGGTCACTGATAAGTACGTATGTTGGTCTTCGGGTCACTGATAAGTACGTATGTTGGTCTTCGGGTCACTGATAAGTACGTATGTTGGTCTTCGGGTCACTGATTAGTACGTATGTTGGTCTTCGGGTCACTGATAAGTACGTATGTTGGTCTTCGGGTCACTGATAAGTACGTATGTTGGTCTTCGGGTCACTGATAAGTACGTATGTTGGTCTTCGGGTCACTGATAAGTACGTATGTTGGTCTTCGGTGTGCAGCGGTTTGGGTCACACGTACCGAAAGGATGTCGCACACCGAACATCTTGCTTAGAACGTTTTAACACAAACGCATAGTGACATTCTTTGTGTTAAACGTCGTTCCCGCTCCGCTCGGTGCAGGTGGCCCACGTGAAAGCGGAGCGCGACATCCTGGCGGAGGCCGACAACGAGTGGGTGGTGCGCCTCTACTACTCCTTCCAGGACCGCGACAGCCTCTACTTCGTCATGGACTACATCCCCGGCGGAGACATGATGAGCCTGCTCATCCGGATGGGCGTCTTCGCCGAGTCCCTGGCGCGCTTCTACGTGGCGGAGCTGACGCTGGCCATCGAGAGCGTCCACAAGATGGGCTTCATCCACCGCGACATCAAGCCCGACAACATCCTCATCGACCTGGACGGACACATCAAGCTGACGGACTTCGGCCTGTGCACCGGCTTCCGCTGGACGCACAACTCCAAGTACTACCAGAAAGGTGAAGATCTCAATTTAACGCGGTTTCAACGATATTTAGTGAGGGTTTTTGAAACAGGAAAGCATTACGTAACATGTAATACATATTCTATTCAATCCGGTGCACAAACACAAGTGATATTCACGGTTTTAACTCCTTCTTACTCATTGATTTCTGATGGAGAATCCTGTTTCAGATACTACTAAAGAGATGTTCTGTGTTTTCTTAATCCAAAATGTGTCGGGTGCTTCTGGAAAACAGGGAAGAAACTGGAAGGCGATCCAAAATAAAAGGCTTTTTTTATTGTAGTAGCTAAACCATTATGCTCTCCTCCTTTTTTATTTTTAAAAATGTAGCCACTACAATAAAGACTTTTGTCCTCGTAACTTTTATTATGGAGTGCCTGGATTTACTTCCTGTTCATCGCATTTATTTTCTCTGACCCAAAAGCTTGAGCTTTCATTGTTTTGTCTTTTTAAATTCATGTTCTGGCAAAATGAAACGAGCCCTTTTCATCCGCCCGATGCAGTTTCTCCCGTTGCCGGTTCCTTTAGCGGCTTTGCATCAGAAGAGAAGCGCTGCCGATAGTTTCCACCGCTTCCCGTCCAGGTTTAACTTCCTTTTGACTTCAGGTTAAAGGGTTTAACTTCGTCGTCCTTTTCCTCTTCACCCCCAGGCAGCCACGTCCGACAGGACAGCATGGAGCCCAGCGACTTCTGGGACGACGTGTCCAACTGCCGCTGCGGCGACCGGCTGATGTCGCTGGAGCAGAGCGCCAACCGGCAGCACCAGCGCTGCCTGGCTCACTCTCTGGTGGGGACGCCCAACTACATCGCGCCCGAGGTGCTGCTGCGCAAAGGTGGGCTGGAAAATCCTTTTTTTAATTTTTTTTTATTCAACCATCAAGACAAAAGAGTTAAGATGCAAAGGCAGCCAATCAGGAGCCGGTTTTTAGATCACGATCGTATCGTAAATAAAGTTAGAAGAATTCAAATGTTATCATGTGAAACGCCTCCTGTGAGCGTAACAGATTCATACAACTACAAATTTGAACAAGGTTTAAAAATGTCCCCGTTATGTTATTATAAAATATTTTATTTTCATTTTAGGCACTTAGTTTAATCTCTAGTTTTACATATTTTAGGCATTTAGTTTAATCTTATCCTGCATACCAGGGCTTCTCAGCATTTGTAATTTAGGGATCACTTCTGGTTGGACCACTTTCCCAAATAAATGAGTAAAAGAAATTACATGACTAAAAGAGAACAATTAAACTGGACTGTAAATATGTTTGTAGTCAGTTGTAGTGACCAAAATAAAATATTCTGCTTACCCTCACCAATCACTGCCATTATGAATCAACATTTAGACATAGAAATAACTTATAAACTGTTTGGCAGTACCTCTGCGGCCCACTAGATGGCGCCCTGGAGCCCACCAGTGGTTGAGAATAGCTGCTTTGTAACATTAGAGTAAGCTGTATTTCACTTTAAATAGATGCGTATAGTAACTGTGTGTAAACATGTATCATACTGTATTAGTGCAGATGATGTGACGTTGTGTGTTGCTGCAGGTTACACCCAGCTGTGTGACTGGTGGAGCGTAGGAGTGATCCTGTTTGAGATGCTGGTGGGACAGCCGCCCTTCCTGGCCTCCACGCCCACCGAGACTCAGATTAAGGTCAGTGACGAAGACGAAGAGGAACACATCCCCGCTTTGGTTTAGAAACATCACATGAATGAATGTCAGCCTGGTGTCTTTGGGCAGCTCTTCAGTGTGAACAGACATTCTTGGACTGGAAGAACTTGGAACAGTCGCAGTTCTTAGAACCTTTTTTCAGGGACTTTCTTAGCTCATATTTCCGAGTAAGTTCTTTCCTAGCAGCAAAAAAGAAGAAAGCAGAAGGAAATAAGTCAAGAAGTCCAGAAGTTAACTTGTTCACGAGCGAAACAACGAACGAGTGAGAGCTGCTTCTCAGCGAGCTAACCCAGCAGTAGCACAAAGGCTAACCCAGCAGTAGCGCAAAGGCTAACCCAGTAGTAGCACAAAGGCTAACCCAGTAGTAGCACAGAGGCTAACCCAGTAGTAGCACAGAGGCTAACCCAGTACAAAGGCTAACCCAGTAGCACATAGTTTGTTTATTCTCATATTAGAATATAAACCTGACCAATAATAATCCGCTGTGCCCTCGTTTGTGTCTGCAGGTCATCAACTGGGAGAGCACCCTGCAGGTTCCCGCGCAGGTCAAGCTGAGCCCCGAGGCCGTCGACATCATCGGCCGCCTCTGCTGCTCCGCGGAGGACCGCCTGGGCGCCAACGGGGCCGGCGAGATCAAGGCCCACCCGTTCTTCAGCCAGACGGACTTCTCCAGCAACCTGCGGCAGCAGCCGGCGCCGTACCGGCCCAAGATCGCCCACCCGATGGACACGTCCAACTTCGACCCCGTGGAGGAGGAGGGCGTCCCCGGGGCCTGGAGCGACAGCGGCGACAGCACCCGGGCCCTGGACACGCTCTGCTCGCCGCACGGCAAGCACCCGGAGCACGCCTTCTACGAGTTCACCTTCCGCCGCTTCTTCGACGACAACGGCTGCCCCTTCCGCTACCCGAAGCCGCTCGAGGCCGGCGGGGCGTCGGCGGGCCGCCGGGGCGACGGCGACGAGGAGGAGGAGGAGGGCGGACGAGAAGATGAAGAAGAGGACGAGGAGGAGGAGGACGAGGAGGGGGAGCAAGGGGAGGGGTGCGAACCGGTGTACGTGTAGCGACCGAGCCGGGTGTCGTCGAGCGTCCACAAACACAAACCTCCCCGACCGGGACCAAGAGACCCCTTCCTGTGATGGGAGGCGACGCGGTGAACGTGGAGCTCTCTCGGGAGCGTGAGGACGTCTGGATCACGGACGAGACTTTTTGGTTATCTCGTTTTCTTGTCCCATTCCTTTTCCGAACCCCCCGTGGTGTCTTAAAAAAACGGGACGACCGGAGCGGGAGCGAAACCCGACCTTCACTTGTGGATTCGCAGGAAGAGGAGGAGCCTGAACGAGCGACACGCCTCTTTTCATAGCTGCTGCAAAAAATAAGCTACAAAGACACATTGCATGCACGTGCACACACACACACACACACACACACACTCTCGCGTATCCAGTCATACAGGGTGAGGGGTGGGACGGTGACGTCATGCAGGTTACATTTCAGCGTCCGTATTTCAAGAAGTCGACTCCATGGACGGATGGATGCCTCTCGGTGGCGTTTCAGGAAGCAGGAAAACCAAAATGGATCCTTTTGATCCACCGCCGCCTCGCTCCGTGTGACGTTTCCGATGGAGTCGGACCGCCGTCTCTCCTCGGAGGTCGCCGCTACGAAGGTTCTCCTCAAGTCGATGGATTTAAAGTGCTTTTCCAGAGGAGGCGGATCAGCCTCCATACAGGAAGACACATTTAAATACAGTAAAATGTGCATAAAAGGTAATAAAAGAAATTAAGAAACAGCAGATTAAAAACCAGAAACCTCTTCATACAAAGCTCGTGTTTATAAAATGCATCCTGTTACGGATCCTTTACGATCTTAACCATTTCAGAGCTCAACAACCCGACCAACAGGAGTTTGGATCAGTTTTATTTCTCCGCTCATAAATCACAGGAATAATTAGATCAAGAACGCAAGAAACTCATATTTCTTGCGTTCTAGTTCTACTTCTTAAGGAAAGCGTTGTTTTGTTTTTAAGGAAAAGAACTGAAGAACGGAGTGAAACCTTGTTAAAAGAAATAGAAGTACAGAGAAACCAGAGCCTGAACCCTGTCGGGTCGGATGGTGCTGAGCTGGTTTCTGACTGAGAATTAAAGCTCCAACACACACACACACATATATATATATATATATATATATATATATATATATATATATATATATATATATATAAACAAACACACATCCACCAAGATGCACAATCTTACAGCTACTTTTTTAAGATAAGTTGCAACTGAACCTCTTTATCTGCAGGAGGCGTCATGAGAAGGTTTCTAGTGATAGTATGACTATGTGCAATACAACAAAATACATTATATATAGTTTTCTAAACACTTAACATCCTTTTTTTATGTTTATTTTGTACTGAAATGTACAAATATATTGGTTTATATATATATATATATTTTACAACATGCTGCTTATTATTGTGGTTAATATTATTTACATTATTATTATTATTATATTACCTGTTTGTTTTTTTTCCTCTTTTTTTTGTTGTGGCTTTAAAAAAAAAGTGTGTGCTTGTGTTTTTGAAAAGTAGTTGAATGTTGGGAGTTCGTGATGATGAGGATGAGGATGATGAGGATGATGATCAGTGTGGGCAGAACATGGACGGTTAAGACTCTTCACCTCCTGCGGGCCGGGCTGGTCCTGGACCCGCAGGAGGAGGAGGAGGAGGAAGAGGAGGAGGAGGAAGGTTGTGTTTGGTACATTTTCTTTATTTATCCGAAATGTCCACAAGTTTGCGCGTCACGTTTTGATTGTGTTGTTCCGGTGTGTGTTGTTCCCTGTGTGTGTTGTTCCGGTGTGTGTTGTTCCCTGTGTGTGTTGTTCCCTGTGTGTGTTGTTCCGGTGTGTGTTGTTCCGGTGTGTGTTGTTCCCTGTGTGTGTTGTTCCGGTGTGTGTTGTTCCCTGTGTGTGTTGTTCCCTGTGTGTGTTGTTCCCTGTGTGTGTTGTTCCCTGTGTGTGTGCCGCGTTGTGTATCGATCACCAGAACCTTCTCGCTTATTGACAATCAATAACGGCTCTTTGTGTCAAACGTTTGCTTCCGACAGTATTTCTGCTTCTCTGACGACGGAGAAACGAGAGGATCAGATCTGTTACAGAGGATTTTTTAAATTTGTTTTGCCTGACAATGTTTTGCGTTTGTTTTTCTGTAAATGTGCCTTTTGTTCTAAAGTTAGCAGCAACATCTTTAAATATTGCAATCTTCTTTTTACCATCAGCGTCTTTTTCACGTTCTTGTATCTGTTTGTATTATTTATCTGGGGAGTTCTTCGCGTCCACGCGGCTTCGTTCACGGCACCAACACCGTCTTCTTACCACATGGACGCAATGTATTCATACAAAACTTTATTTAAACCTCGAGAGATCAACGAGGCGTCGCTTCATTTGACGTGAAATCGGCAACTAATCGATCCGTAAAACAGAGTTTCTCCTCAAAGATTCACTCAAAAGCAAATGTTTTTTTAACAGTTCTGTTGAGTTTCTTGGGAATAAGAAATTCAGCAAAAAAACTAAACGGTAAAAGAAAAGTTGCAGAGAAATGTGCAGATTAAACAAATCCAGAGGTTCAGAGCTCAGAGAAGTGATTTTAGAAAGTTAAAGATCGTCATCTTCAGAATGTGCTGCAGATAGTTTCATGTTTGATTCATGAAAACGATGTTTTCCAAGTTCAGAAAAGAAACAATGTTTCCTCTGGTGGTTGAATAACGAGACGATATGAGGATTCTATTGTGGATCGCCATAAATAAACGCAATAACCTAATCGTGAGGAATTTCCAAAAGCTATAAGTGAAATAAAAAGCATCATTTTTGTATGTTTTAAATAAGAACAAATGGACAAAACATTTTTTGTTCTTTAAAATGTTCACCAAAAGAAACACGTGTCCCGTAACGTGGTTCCTGTTTGTTTTGAGGCATATTCTGATGATTTATCAGGATGAACTATTCGTGCCGGGATAATCCGAAATAACTTTTGTCATAAAGAAAAATGGAAATGAGGCAGAAACGATACATCGATGAATAAATGAATCTGCTTTTTTTTACTTTAACGCGACAAAGCGTTGTTTCAGGAAAAGGTCAACAGGGTTTTCACCGACACTCAGGTCATGTTTACATTTCTAATATTTAATTTTGAAAATGTTCACATAAGAAATGTGACAACAACAACAACAAGCTGCGTGAACAAAGCCGTGTTGCCGTGAGCTCCCCAGATGAACCGGCCTCCTCAGAGCAGCACCCAGTGGGTGAAGTGCCTTGCTCAAGGGCTCCAGAGCCGACGCCACACATCAGGTTCTGCTCCCGACGGTGAAAACAAACCAAAGCTTTAAAACGAGCGCGTGATGCGTTTCCTGTTCCTGCGGTTCGATGCTGACGGTCGACAATCTCCCGCTGACTCGGCGTCTGATTTCTTGTGTTTCCTTCTTTCATTTTTAATATTTTTCTTGCGTCGTCTCGGCGTATGATACAACTGTTACTCTTGAATTTATATTTATACAGATATACATATTTTTTCTATCTTTATTTCCCCCCCCCTTGTGCTAAAAAAACAACAACAACCATGTCTACGCAGTATTATGATGTAATGTGGACGGCTATCTCTTTTTTTTTACATTCATGTATGAACTGAGAATTTGTAAAAATGCTTTCACAGTCCTCGTGTGTAAAATGTATAAATTAAATTAACCAACTTGGACTCACGCGTTTATTTCACTGAACAAAAGCTGCGTTTTGTCTTTTTAAACTGTTTTTAAGATGAATCCACTTTCTAAATTTGATATTTTTCATACACTTGTAGTAAAATGTTGCTCATATGAGAAAATAAATCTGTCGTATATAATTTTAATTATATGTAATGCAAAGCAAAATAAATAAAAGAGGGAGATCAGGTATTGATCATCAGGGTAGAGATGTGATTAATAATTGTATGAATGAATAAATTAACTAACCCTAACTAAAAAAATTGTAAATATTGTATCTTACATTTTATTGAACTTTTTTAATTATACTAATTAATTATATATACATGTAAATATAAATAAACCAATCAATGATGGTGTATATATATATTATAATTGGTTGGTTTTATATTTTTGCATTAATAATTGCACATTAAGTAACTAATATTTCTAAATAAATGCAGTGCAGTATAAAGTCGAAATAAAAAGTATCAGAAATGGGAAAATACTCGAGTGAAGTACAAGTACCTCATCATTGTGTACTCACAGTACTTTACTGTAGTACCCCCCCCCTCCCCACCCCGCCGGGTACCAGCGCGCTGCCATCCCACAATGCAGAGCGCATGGCGCGTCATCGGAGAGGGACGACGACGATGGCGGCGGTCGGTGCACCAGAAGTGATCACACAGCTGGAAAGCGCTGCCAAAGTTTTAATGGTGAGATATTTAACGTGTTTAGTTGCTCCGCCATGTTGGCGGCGGGCGGGACAAGAGCTCCGGACTTCGTCCCGGCGGGAATTTAACGGCCGGGGCGCGCGCGCGGCGACTCCCCAAGTTTTTTTTTCCCCCTGTTGTCAAATGTGTTCAGATTTCTACCGTTGAAACGGTGCGTGAGCGATGCGTGGCGGCGGCGCCTTCCCTCATACCCCCCTCCCCTCATCTGTCTCCCCATCCCGCATGAATCGCAACATATCCCCCCTTCGTTTCTCTTCTTTCTCTCTCCGTGTTTTCGATAAACCGTCCGCCATCACCTCCCGTTTAAAACAACAAACCGTCCCCTCGCGCGCGGTCGCTCTGAACTTCAGCGGCTCGCGCTCAGCCGTTAAGTTTGCTTCTTTCCTCCCAACGGCTGCTCCTGCATCTCCCTCAGCCTCCATTAACCTCCACGTGCATGTCATGGCTCTGTGTGTGTGTGTGTGTATGTGTGTGTGTGTGTGTGTTGGATACTTGAGCTACAGCCTCGTCCTTTCTGCCATTTTGCTTCTTCTCCCTTGTTATAATTATTAAACTGCCTCCGTTTTTAAATGTTAAAAAACCCTGTGTTTTTTAGGTGGAATAGTAGCTTCACGTGACGCCTTTTCCGTCACGTGGTCGCCAGCAGGTGGACGGTTGGCTTCGCTCTAGGTGTTGTAGGTCATGATGTATACCGTGTGTTCTGGTGCTGGGACGACCCAGGACACGTTGAGCGAGCGCGCGCGCGCACACACACGCACACACACACACACACAATAATGTACATGAAGCTGGAGATGGTCTAAAGCTGTAAACAAGGTAAACAGAGATGGGTAGCATGTAGCTGTTATGTTCCCACTAAGCAGGTGAAAGACAGGTGTACATGTTGTTGGTCACGGCTGCTTTTTATATATTTATACAAGTGGTCTGCAGATTGTAAACAAACACAAATGGTGCAAAGGAATACCTGTTAAATGGGTAAAGTAGTAGAATATATGTGTATATACATGTATTGGGTGGTTATGTACAGTATATGCATGCACTCTAGATTGTAAACAAACACAGTGCAAAGGAATGACTGTTAAATGGGTGAAGTAGTACATTATATTTATATACATGTATTGGTTGGTTGTATACAGTATATTAAATGGGCATTGTAGTATATTATATTCATATACAGGTTTTAGGTGGTTATATACAGTATATGCATGCACTCTTTATTGTAAAAGAACACAAATAGTGCAAATGAATAACTGTTAAATGGGCAAAGTAGTACCGTATATGTATATACATGGTCATAGTAGATCATATTTATATACATGTATTGGGTGGTTATGTACAGTACATGCATATTGAATGGGTAAAGTAGTAGAATATATTTATCTACATGTATTGGGTGGTTATATGCATATTAAATGGTCATAGTAGAATATATTTATCTACATGTATTGGGTGGTTATATGCATATTAAATGGTCATAGTAGAATATATTTATCTACATGTATTGGGTGGTTATATGCATATTAAATGGTCGTAGTAGAATATATTTATATGCATGTATTGGGTGGTTGTAACCTCTGACTGGTTAAACTTATTTTAGTTTTTTGATTATTGGGTTTAATCCACAGATCTATGAAACTGAGTTTCTCCACAAACAACAGCACCACTTTGTTTACCAGCATCTTATTAATGAGTTGCATAACAATAATGAATTGAATTAGAGTTAATTAGCACTGTGTCAACAAGTTTGATCTATATCTCATCAAATATTATATTCCTACAAACAAAAAGTCCTGTGTAATAAATGTGTTGTGTGCTTTGTTCCCAGGCACCGCCGTCCATGGTCAGCACAGAACAGAGGCAGCATGCTGAGCACATCTTCCTCTCCTTCAGGAAGTCCAAATCCCCTTTTGCCATCTGCAGGCACATCTTAGGTAACTATTGACGTTATTATTTAAGCCTGCGCAGCTAATTTTGAATACATTTTGAAAACACAAGTTCATCCAGAGAGGACGAAGACGTCACGTTTCTGAAGTCAAGACGAGCAAGATGTTTTTACCTCTGATCAGAACCACAAGCCTCCTGCTGTTATGATGCAATCCCAAAAATGTTAATATAATTCATGCCGCTGTTCTTCAGAGTTGATAACGTACACGCATGCATTACGCAGCTTTATGCCACTTCTCATTCCGTACATAGCTGCTCTTTTCCCCCATTGTGTTTATTTGGGATTTGCACTTTTACCTTCTCGGTTCTTTCTTATCTTACGGATTTATTTTGTCCTCCATGTCAGCAAAGAAACAACATATTAGAACCAACGCTCTGTGTAAAGGGAAATATTGTTAAAAGCACCAGAATAAACTCTTTAACTAGAGCAGCACTTGTGTTTAACCCTCGACCGCCCTTTAAGAATATAATAATCCACTTGAGTCCTGATTATAAATCGCAAATATCTGAATTTTTAACCCTAGTTTGTTTCCATATTGCAACTGTTATGAAAAACAACAACTAAAGAATGTATTGTATTTTTAGCTTCATTTGTATTATTGTGCAGTTCGAATGTCCCTTACAAAATACTATTAAATATTAGTGAAATCGTTAAAGCAATTTCCGTCCTGATCATAATTTCATCCCTTTGTTGACGTAATGCCGCTGTTATGGGAATAAAACCCCACGAAATTGGAATTATTTTCTGTATAATCAATGCTAGAGAAATTAGTTTTTTTCACAGTCTCGGATTTGTCGATTGATTTTGATGCATTGCGTCAAATGCTGCAGTGCTTTGTAATACGGCAGCAACGCCCCTAGTGGACATCAGGAGAATCGCAGGCTCTTGTGCCAGAATAGTTCAGTTTGGTTGGAAAATGTTGAAGCCAGGTCTGTAGAAGTTATGCATAAAGTTGTGGTTTTAATGGGGACATTTTGTCCTTAGGGGTCTTATCATTAGTTTATTATAAACGTATGATATCGTCTCTCCTCCCCAGAGACCAGTAAGGTGGACTATGTGCTGTTCCAGGCAGCCACCGCCATCATGGAGGCCGTGGTGCGGGAGTGGATCCTGCTGGAGAAAACCAGCATCGAGTCGCTCCGGGCGTTCCTCCTCACCTACGTCTTACAGAGACCCAAGTAAGAGAGAAAGAGGAGGGGCATAATTACACCTGTGTGTGAGTTAAATGTCTCTTTTTAAGTATGTGAAGTTTAGACTGTATAGACGAAGCGGGCGTATTCATCGGGACATCACTCGTTGGTTTGTGGACTGATGTTGTGAAGCCTTAAGTTCAGCGTTTTCGCCGTCGCCATCTTGTTTTTTTGCAACCGATGAACGGAAGTTACCAAATTTAAGTCTCTGTTGTCGACCTGTCAATCACCTTGTAGCCCCGCCCTAAAGCGTCCCCTGCTTTATGGTCTGTTTGACTCTAAATGACCATAATTTACTAAATGAACATCATGCTGTATTGAAGAAGACTTGAAACTAGAGAGACATAAACTCATGTTTACAATGTTTACTGAGGGAATACATCAAGAGAAGTAGAGTCATTTATATAGACTTCTATACAACCAGAGGAGTCGCCCCCCTGGTGGTCAGGAGAGAGAATGCAGCTGTAACACATGAAGCATAGACTTCTATACAACCAGAGGAGTCACCCCCTGGTGGTCAGGAGAGAGAATGCAGCTTTAACACATGAAGCATAGACTTCTATACAACCAGAGGAGTCGCCCCCTGGTGGTCAGGAGAGAGAATGCAGCTTCAACACATGAAGCATAGACTTCTATACAACCAGATGAGTCGCCCCCTGGTGGTCAGGAGAGAGAATGCAGCTTTAAAGACATCTGGTTTATCGTGAGACCAAGAACATCGACAGACCTCATCTCCTGTTACCTAAATCTATAACTAAAGCACAGGAAGTTGTGTAATTCAAGAGCCTTCATCTTCCTCAACAAGCCTTTCAAATTCCACGGATGTAGTTTTGTCTTTTTGATGATAATAATAATAATAATAATAATAATAGAAAGACATCTCAGCATGCAGTTAATTTGTTTGGGCAAGAAATATTGATGGCATTTGAAATTTGGATTTCTCAAACTAACGTGATTCCTGAAATGCTCTGCAGTCCTTCTCTTGGAAAATGTAATTGCATTTTTATAATTTTTTTTACTTTAATGCCCAAGATGCTTTCATACATGAGAAGTCGAAGCTGATGCTCATAATTTGCTATTTCTTCTTGTGTCCGCTGCTAAAAACGGCACAGAAGAAGAGACGAGTTTGAGTCCACGACCTGACGGTGTTACCAAAACTATTCACTAAACAAGCCAGAGGGATTTCTGTTTGTTTTTGTTTGAGTGGACGAACACAAAAAAATGCAACAGATTTAACTTTTCCATGCGATTTCAGGCCAAAGAAAATAATCTGCAGCTGTGATTGAACCCTCAGACACAACATATCACTCTCACTTTGCTTATCTTTCAGTTCTCTGTCCTCCTTTAAGTTCCTCTGGATCAGAGCGTTGATTTACAGTGACGGTAGTGAAGTTTAGAAGTGTGGTTGAATGAGCAGCTTCTCCATGGTTTTACTTTTAGGAGCCTAAAAGAACATTACTTTCCCCCCGTCTGTAGTAAAAGAACCTCACACAACCGCACTGCTGAACATCCCATAATAAAGCCGTGTCTCCCTCCAGCCTGCAGAAGTACGTGCGTGAGCAGATCCTGCTGGCCGTGGCGGTCGTGGTGAAGAGAGGCTCTCTGGACAAGAGCATCAACTGTAAGAGCGTCTTCCTGGAGGTCGGGCAGCTCATCAGCAGCGGGAACGCCACCGTGGTGAGAGGCGTCCCGGGTCAGGAGCGCTGCGTTCCAGTAAACAAACAACCATCCATGTTGGTTTATAGATCATTAACATGTACTTCATGTACACACACACCAGCCTGAAGTTAATGTAGCGCCCCGTTGCCTCTTAAAGCGCTTCTGCTGCGTTCACACCAAACCATGTCGGCACAACCTAGTTACTCAAATCATAAAATAAACCCCCAAAAACATTCTCCATATTTAAGCTACTGTATCGTCATCAGCTGTACCACGTCAAAAAACTGTTTTATTATTTGAGTATTTCCATTTTCTGCTACTTTATACTTTATACTTCACTGCAATTCAGAGGAAGATATTTAGCTTTTTACTACATTTATTTGATAACTTGAGTCACTTCTCAAATTAATAATAGAACATATAATTAACCTACGATTATATTATCATAGGTTTAGACTGATAGTTTATTCAGAAGCTACTTGGCAGTATATAACAAGTAATTTAAATCATAATATATATTACTCTGGAATTACTTTTACTTTGGTGCCTATTTAAATATGTTTTAATGTGAATATTGTTGTACCTTCACTTTAAATTGTGAATGGTACAAAAGTACCTTTACACTCGTACTGCTACTTTTACTTAATATAAGCAATGCAAACAACTCTGGTACTTTTACTTGTTTGTTCATTATTCAACATTTACTGAACCAGATCAAATCCTCTGAGAAAAAATAAATCTCTTTTGTGATGGAAAATAAAACAAAAACAAATACATAACCGTAAAAACTGAAACTGAAAGAGGATTTATAGACAAAGATATACACAAGTGCACGACTGAGTACTTCTTCCTCTGTTACTAAACTACGTTGTGCTAAAATTATGTTTTCCGTATTTGCTGCCGTTTCAAACGCCTCGCGTGTAACTTCAGGTTCACATATCTAATAAATATCTAGAGCCGGTTCTCTCTGATATGAAGTTAAATATGAAGAGCCGGTTCTCTCTGATATGAAGTTAAATATGAAGAGCCGGTTCTCTCTGATATGAAGTTAAATATGAAGAGCCGGTTCTCTCTGATATGAAGTTAAATATGAAGAGCCGGTTCTCTCTGATATGAAGTTAAATATGAAGAGCCGGTTCTCTCTGATATGAAGTTAAATATGAAGAGCCGGTATTTGTGAAACCATGTTGACTTTGTGTCAGCGCTGCTGTCGTGAAACAACCTGGCCGTCTGCTCTGCAGCCACTAGGTGGCGCTGTTCTGTCTGTTTCTGATTGAAGCAGAACTAAAAGAGCAACTAGTCTGGAGTGCTGGAGGCTCACAAAGCACACACACTTTGTTTTATTTACCTTTTATATATATATTTTTTTTCATATTTACTCCCGTTTGTTTGTTTGTTTTTTTATTTTATACAATCTTTCATTTTAGATACCATTGTTCCTTCCTTTCTTTTATTTCTTATATACAATCCTTTCTTTCTTGATTTACTACTTTTTCTTCTTCAATCTTTCCTTTTATTTATTTCTTATTTACTTCTTTCTTTCTTATATACAATTATTTTATATATTTATTTTATACAATCTTTCTTCCATTTCTTTCTTTCTTAATTACTTACTTGCTGACTTAGTTGTTTACTACTTCGTTCCCAATGGAAGTTTAAGCATCCAGTTGCTGAATCCACACACACACACACACACACACACACACACACACACACACACACACACACACACACACACACACACACAAAGCTGAGAATTGGTAGGAATAATTGGATTTTGGTGCCGCCGCTCGTCTCATTTCTCCCTCGTGCCTCCTCCTCCGACCTTTGACCCGAAAACCAATCTAATCCCATCTCAATTCCTAAAATGAATCAAGGAGAGAGGAGGCTCGCCAAAAGCGTTGAGGAAGCACCAGTGCATCCTTAGCAGAAGTCTTATCGACACCCGTGATGTAAGAAGAAAACAAAAAAGAGTCTCGCCGCACTTCACGCTCTATTGACCTCCTTTCTGGTTTTGTTAAATCTCCTCCGCTCTCATCTCAAGTGGGAGGGGCTTGAGGCGAGGACGCAGACTGTAAACAGGAAGTGGACACTGTAAACAGGAAGTGATGTAGTTTGTTGGTTCGTGGACGGACGCTATGAAGCCTCGAGTTTGGCGACGCCGTCCACGTCTCTGGTAGCGGCCTGTCAATCACAGCCCAGGCGAGGAAAGGAATCGAGGATGCACAAGCTGAGGAAGGAGAAGTCTTCCTCTTTTCGCTCCCTCATTGACTCCTCGTGACCTCTGACCTCTGTGTTAACCCCTGCAGCAAACGCTGGCCTGCTCCATCCTCACCGCGCTGCTCAGCGAGTTCTCCAGCTCCAGTAAGACCAGCAGCATCGGCCTCAGCATGGAGTTCCACGGCAGCTGCAAGCGTCTGTTCCAGGTTGGTTCCTCATCTCCTCTTCACCTCCTTTAGTGTGGTTTCACCTCCTCGTTCCCTCAGCTGACCCCTCCCCCGTCTCCTCCAGGAGGACGGCCTGCGTCAGATCTTCATGTTGACCATGGAGGTGCTGCAGGAGTTCAGCCGCAGAGAAAACCTCAACGCCCAGATGTCGTCCGTGTTCCAGCGCTACCTGTCTCTGGCCAACCAGGTGCTCTGCTGGAACTTCCTGCCGCCCAATCATATCCTTTCTTTGTCGAGGCCGGCGGGGTCTGAACACCTGCAAAGGTCAGGATGACGTATTGTTGTTATTATTATTTAATAGTTAACGACTTCTAGATCTTTACTACCGATTGGCCAAAGTCGATCCCAGTTACCCACATGACCTCATGTTGGAATATTTTGTATTCTAAATAAATATTCAGAGTAAGTACTTATAGCTGGACACAGAATAAAATCTTAATACTCAGATAATCCCAGTTTTTATTTAATGTTTGTCGTTTTATCCATCGACTTTCATTTATTTAGAAGTTAATTAACATTTACGACGAAACAATGACAAATAAATTGAATTAAAACAGCAGAATAAGATGTCCAAATTGTAGTATTCTGTCCACTTTTTTAAATAATATGAATTAAATATTGATATAGCACAATTCATGCATAACATGTAAACACAAGGTCCTTTACATAGAATAAGATCATGATAACATTCATGATAAACAAAGGAAAACATTTTTAAAGTGTATCTTTAAGTGATTTGTGTGGATATATATATGTGTGTATATATATATATATATATATATATGTGTGTGTGTGTGTGTGTACAAACATGTGATACCCAGGAATGCATATATGACCATAAGTTTTGCTTTGTAGTGGGAGGCACTCATCCATATTATCTTTGCAGTTGGCCGCATTGTTGAGCGAACTTAGGCACTTAGTGTGTGTGTGTGTGTGTGTGTTAGAGTGTGTTTGCACGGTCCAGGCTCATTACAGCCAAAATCCCGTCCAGCCTGGCATCCTCTCTTCTGTCTGAGGGGATCTGGAGTGGCGCTCTGCCGCCCGCCAGATCCATGTATCACTTTCAAAGAGGTGTGTGTGTGTGTGTGTGTGTGTGTGTGTGCTTGCCCCCCCCACCCTCTCTTGGCTTGTTGAGGCTCCCCTTGGTATGCCTGGCACGCTCTGTTCAGTGTGTGTGTGTGTGTGTGTGTGTGTGTGTGTGTGTGTGTGTGTGTGTGTGTGTGTGTGTGTGTGTGTGTGTGTGTGTGTGTTTACACAATGGTGTAATTTAGTTTCAGCGTTGGTGTTTCGTAGATGTTTGTGAGGGTCACAGCAGGATTCTGAATATTTAAATATCTCGTTCAGTTATGAGTCTCAATGTGTTGTTGTTGTTGTTGCGCAATAAGGTGATCTGACCGTATATAACTTTAGTATTGGATGGAGGAATATTTGTATTGATGGGATGAAATATCTGGTTTTGTTGGGTCTTTATTTAACTGGTTCAGACGTTTCCCCACCAAAGCTTTTTATACCTATACATCAGAGTCTTAAAGGCATGTCATTCATCAATAATAATGTATTGATTCATAATGACCCATTGTTATAGAAATGGCTTAAATCAATCTTTCAGAATACCTAAAATCCTAAAACACGGAAGTTTGACTTTATGAAGTGTTTTTTTATCCTGACAGAATCTGTCCAGAATGCCTTTCTCCGTCACGTAGAACAAAACGCACAACATTGTGATACTTTGTAGCCAACGACAACACTTTCATGTTACGGTGAACATTTGGGCAAAATCTTTCCTAAACCGAAGCTATTGATATAATTACTTTTCTTTAATTTGGGTTAAGTTTTATTCGGTGGCATTAAAAAAATATCTTAAAAAAAATCAAATTTATCTTAATTTGTAGACTTCACAGAAAATATACTATACCACCAAATAAATACATATATTTAGATATTGTGACCCCGAACTGAACATTGCATCTTTATTTTACGAGTATAATCTGAAAAGCATCCAGTTCAACTCCCTTTACAGCGATGTTCCACTTATTATCCACTTCACATTAAATGTAATCAGTTTATTGCTTCGTAAATTATTCATATTTTGACAGTTTGGTTGCATTAATGATTTTCGAGTGCGCGTCTGTCTGCAACCTGAAGACGATGAAGAGGAGTGAAGTTTAAATGAGCGTGAAGCGGCGAGAGCCGGTAGGCCCCGGGGCCCCCGAACCACACACGAGTCCTCGGAGTTCTGTGTGTGTGTGTGTGTGTGTGTGTGTGTGTGTGTGTGTGTGTGTGTGTGTGTGTGTGTGTGTGTGTGTGTGTGTGTGTGTGTGTGTGTGTGTGTGTGTGTGTGTGTTGTTGTTGAAAAGAGAACAGATTGATGAAGGCCTCTGGGAGGCCGGGATGAGCGTCGGCCGCCTGTCTGCAATGTCACAACACGGCTGTGCGGCGCGAGCGTACGCCGGGGCGGGGGGGGAGGGGCTCCTTAATTGCGTGGCTGACAGCCGCCTCCTTACACACAGACACACACACACACACACACACTGCCCAAGCTTTCAAGGCGTTTCTCCCGAGCGGCATGCGTGTCATCTGTCCTCGCCGCCGTCTGAACCCCGGTGTCATCTGGCGGCGGCACGCTCCCTCCCGCTCCCCGACACCGCGTCACTCCACGCCGGCTCGGCTCGCTCGGGTCGGGGATGACGGACAGATCGCACTCCAGAACCCCGGTCTGCATCTGTGGATCCTCTTTGTGCCGTTTAGACGAGTTTGATTCCGCTCATCTGCAGGTTTCAGCTCCTAAAACTCCAGTTATTCAGGATTAAAGCGCGGACACTAATAGACGTTAAATACTTTACAAGTGAATGTAATAAAAAAGCGGCATTAACAACGATCCCCTCTTCGATCAGCTGTTGTTCTGGAGCTCTGTGTTGTCATTAGCTGATCTGGGGTCAGTCTATAGGCAGCTCGGCCCCGGGTGAAGGTCTGGATTTGCAGTGTAAGCCGATGCTGGGCGTCTGACCTGTGAGGCTCCGCTGTCTAAACACGGCCGCGCTTTAGACACGCACTCACTGGTTTACCAAGGTTGGAGATATTTATTTTTTATGAGGACTCTCTCATCACAGTTTTTTTGTTTTTTTTCCGCTATAGTTTTTTACAAAATGGAACAAATGAGGAAAATAACATGCACACATGTCAATTAAGATTTTCTTGGAATGTTGTCCCAGGATAAACACATATAGACCAACAAACATTTATTATTATAATAATAAATTAATTACATTTTGGACATGAAAGATGAGTTCTCAGGAAGGTAACAGGTACGTTTACTCAAGTATTGTACTTAATAATACTTGAGTTCAGTTTTATGTTACTCCACAACATCGGAAAAGGAAATATTGTACTTTTTACTTTCCTACAGTTATCTGCCATTTTAAGTTACTTTGCAGATTTAAATTAACACAAAATGATAGTCAACTAATACATTATGTTTTATTATAATTATAATTATTGATTAAGTTACCCAGCAGTCTTAAGTAGTCAAAATTGGCTCCATCCTATTATTCTAAAATGGATCCTTCTGCATTGTGAGTACTTTTGGTATTTAAGTTTATTTTGACCATAATTCTTTTCTACTTTCATGAGTTTGAATGCTTCTGTGTAAAAGTACATGTTTGTTTTCTGTGTTCCTTTAGCGACTAAAACAACGTCCACGTCTCACGCTTCTACTAACTTAAATATGTAGAAGAAGACCAAAGAGCTTTGATGAGCCCAAAAACATACCATGAAACTTGCAGATTGGCATTTTAGATTAATAGGAATTGCCATATTATTATTTTCTCATCCTTAAAACTCTCAAAGCAGTCTGTTATGGAAATATAAGAGGTGTCACGTCGGCGTGTTTAGATTTATTACACAATAACCTGAGGTCTAAAATCGCCACCTTCATCCACAAGTTATCACTTTCCGTGTGCAGCGGAGTAACGGATATACTCTTGATTTGATTCAGTGGTGTGAGGATTAATGACAACTGCTGTCTGAACAGATGGGGGCCGACCAGTGGAGGGAGGAGGAGGGAGGAGGTATTCCCGGCCTGTTATTCCACATGGCGAGGCTGCAGGGAGACTTAAAGGAGGATATATCACTTAAACCCCACCACGCGCCTTAGCATAGCGCGGCGCTCCTCGCGCGGCGGCTGGCGGCCTCGTCCTCGCCGCGCCGCGAGCGCCGTCCTCAAGTCGGGAGGATCAGCCGTTAATGAATAGAGGATACGGGAGAGGCTCGCTAATCCGCCACCCTCGGGCACGAAGGTCGCTGGGGCCGGCGAGATGTTCAGATGGCTGAGATTGTCCACTTAAAGCGGCCGCGGAGACGCTAACCCGCACATTGTGCATTTGAAAGAGGAGACGGGGAATGTGAAGACGCTTTAATGAGCTGTAAACTATACCAGGGTGGTTCTGCATTCAGCCCATTTATTACAAATCACATTGCACAAGTCAACCGTTTGAATATGCTTGTCTTTTACTGGCTGGCTGTGTGAGACGGTTTCAACAGGAAGAGAGACATAAAAACTAATGGAAAGGAGCAGAAGTGCAAGAAAACACATCTAAACACTCACAAATAATAAATATAATAAGACAGACTTGATGGAAAAACATGTTTTTTTTAGTCATGCTTTGACTCTGGAGACGATAATGTCTGTTTGTTTTGTTTCTGACTGAAATATCTCAAACATTGTTTGATGAATAGTTGTGATCATTCATGTTCCCCAGAGGAGGAATCGCACTGACTCCCCTGAGTTCTCCTCTGAGGTTGTGTGTCTTTTTGGGACAGATATCTGTGGTCTGAACTGTCGCTAATCCAGTAAAATATCTCCCCAAAGCTTATAAATCTCTTCAGGCTGAGATAACGCAGCATAACTTAACTCCCTGGGTCTCCTGCAAGAATCACTGCGACCAGATTTGTTCTTTGTTTGCTTGTTCGAGTGATTTAGGAGAACAATTTTCACATATTTGTAATTGTCTTTGGGTTCGAGCAGCAGCTGGCCCGACTGATGTCTCCTTGAGTCTCGTTCACGTAACGTTTGTGACAAAGGGACACAAATCAAAATGTATTTAAATATAATTTACAGCTGCTCCACTTTACTCAGCATGTGGCAACAAGATCAACAAACAAAGATAAACGTTTTTCCTTCATGTTTGGTGTCTCAAAGGAGCTCCGCCCACGTTAGCCGCTCTGCAGTCATGCGGTCCGTTAGCGCTGCGCTCGTCACGCTGGATCACAGCCCCGCGAAGGGAAGAATTATGTCTTTTTATTGCCGCTTTGAAGTGGAGATGTGTGCGTTGAGGCGCTCTACCTGGGCTGCGGCTCACATGCGAGGGAAGCCGTAAATACTGGACGTCCAAGTGGCTTTGGCTCAACAGAATGAACGGAATCGGGGCAGGAAATGAAACTTGAAAAGCAGCTCGTCTCTCTGCCAGAGGAGCCGGCGGTAACCAGCAGCAGCCGCCCCGTTGGCATCGTGACCGGTGTAAATGAAGTTATTACAATGTGTGCTTGTGTGTGCCGGCAAGTTTGGCAACGGCACGTGGGAACTAAACCACTCTCCTCACTCGCCTTTGATTTAAAACCCTCGTGGCGTGTGTGTCTGTGTGTGTGTGCGTCTGTCTGTGTGTGTGTGCGTCTGTCCAGTGGAAAATTGACGTGTCACATTAGTTATTCTGGAGCCTGCTGGACGGGTTGAGATAGTAGCAGGTGATGTCTTTTAAAAACCCACCAAACCCCACGGCCACATGTCCTCGTCACTCCGCGTCCATTACTCATCCTGGAGGCATGCGCACGATCACACACATCACACACACCATCACACACACCATCACACATATCTCTTTCCCAGCAGAGCGGCGACGATGCTTGAAGTTGTAAATTCACTTGTCTACTCGGCAGGTTGGAGTTCCCTTCAGAATTCAAGTGTTTAAGCTTAGAGTGAACACGTTCGCGAGGTATGCGTTTTATTTTAGACCCAGAGTAACGCACAAAACCTTCAGATTCAGATAACTTCAGGGGTCACGTTAACCGAATATTTTCCGCCATTGATGGAATTCTTTCGACGGCCGGCGGTAAAATCTGAAGGCCGCCCCGTCATTTTGACGAACTGGTGGCCTTGAAGAGCATCTGTGCTGCTGACGGGTCGTATGTTCTCTTCATTCCCTTAGAAATAAACAATCTTGTTCGGTATATTAATTATTAAAAATCACACACATACATTCATGCACCTAAACAGAGCTGTATAGGAAACCTGCAGACCCTGGAGAGGCTGAATTTATATATGAATTAGAATAAACAATGGAATTACAGGATCCACCTTTTTAAATACGCCTTTGGCTTATGTCTTATTAAAATTGAAAAAGTGAAATGATGGGTAATAATGGATTATGACGTAATTTTTGCAATTCAGAGAACGTTTAACGCAACCACTAGCTAACGTTTAGTGCAACAAGAACATTTAACGTAACCACTGGAGAACGTTTAATGCAACGAGAACATTTAACGCAACCACTAGAGAATTTAACACAACCACAAGCTAACATTTAACGCAACCACTAGAGAGCGTTTAACGCAGCCACTAGCTAACATTTAACGCAACCACTAGAGAGCGTTTAATGCAACGAGAACGTTTAACGCAACCACTAGCTAACGTTTAATGCAACCACTAGCTAACGTTTAACGCAACCACTAGCTAACGTTTATCGCAACCACTAGCTAACGTTTAACGCTACCACAAGCTAACGTTTAAAGCGACCACTAGAGAACGTTTAAAGCGACCACTAGCTAACGTTTTTACGCAACCACTAGAGAGCGTTTAATGCAACCACTAGAGAGCGTTTAATGCAACCACTAGAGAGCGTTTAATGCAACCACTAGAGAGCGTTTAACGCAACCACTAGAGAGCGTTTAACGCAACCACTAGCTAACGTTTAACGCAACCACTAGGTAACGTTTAACGCAACCACTAGCTAACGTTTAACGCAACAAGAACGTTTAACGCAGCCACTAGCTAGCGTTTAGCGCAGCCACTAGCTAACGTTTAGCGCAACCACTAGCTAACGTTTAGCGCAACCACTAGCTAACATTTAACGCAACCACTAGAAAGCGTTTAACGCAACCACTAGCTAGCGTTTAACGCAACCACTAGCTAACGTTTAACGCAACCACTAGAGAGCGTTTAATGCAACGAGAACGTTTAACGCAACCACTAGCTAACGTTTAACGCAGCCACTAGCTAACGTTTAACACAGCCACTAGCTAACGTTTAATGCAGCCACTAGCTAACGTTTAACGCAACCACTAGCTAGCGTTTAACGCAACCACTAGCTAACGTTTAACGCAACCACTAGAGAGCGTTTAATGCAACGAGAACGTTTAACGCAGCCACGAGCTAACGTTTAACGCAGCCACTAGCTAACGTTTAACGCAGCCACTAGCTAACGTTTAACGCAACCACTAGAGAGCGTTTAACGCAACCACTAGCTAACGTTTAACGCAACCACTAGCTAACGTTTAATGCAACAAGAACGTTTAACGCAGCCACTAGCTAGCGTTTAACGCAACCACTAGCAAGCGTTTAACGCAGCCACTAGCTAACGTTTAACGCAACCACTAGCTAACATTTAACGCAACCACCAGCTAACGTTTAATGCAACCACTAGAAAGCATTTAACGCAGCCAATAGCTAACGTTTAACGCAATCACTAGCTAACGAGTGTTCAATCATAAATTGTGGATAGGAAGTAGATGGTAAGCTTCGAGGTTGCCATTTAGTCGTCGCCATCTTGTTTTTGTGCAACCAGTGACCATAGTATAGCGTTTTTCAGTGTTGGACTCTTTTAAAGTAACTTCCAGTCGTCTGATCTCATAAACAGCTTCTTAGTAAACATGTCACATCTGCTGGTTTGTTTCTTGCTCCTTCTTTCAAAGCTATTTTTTTGTTCGGCCATCGGAAGTAAACTCTTATAGATGACAAGTATTCCTGATGTTCTTCTGGTCAAATGAACCTTTCACAAACAATCAGTTAAACTATTTTAAACATGGACTGGTCTTCTCTCTTGGTGGAGTCACAACAGTCACACCGGCTGTGTGAAACGCTCCCAAGTCGCCGTGTAGTTTTCATTCCTGAGGTCTCTTGTGAGTTTTGTCTCAGTCATACGATCTTTAAGAGGGTTTGTGCAACCTCTGCCACCGATGTGGTCCCTTTGAGGTCTTTAGGACTCTGTCGGTCAGCAGGTCGGAAAAGACTTTCCGTATTGAAAATATGAGCGATTAGAAAGATACCCTTTTATTTAACCTGGTTAATTTTTGCGGAAAATCGCATCAAGATAGACGAGAAAGTTGAACGGCCAAGAGAACTTAGAGGCAAGTGGAAGAAGGTGAATTTCATCACGTGAAACTAAATAAATAAAAGAGATCGGATCATAAATAAACAGTTAAAGCCTGGAATAAAACAAATAAATAGGATGTTAGTCGTATTGCAGAACCCTTCAGAAAGGTTCAGATGGAGGTCTCCTGCCTCACCACCACTATTTTTAACGAGGCCTGAAAGCCAATCATTGGACACACACACACGCGCACACACACACACACTCACAGTCTCTTAGACAGGTGCCAACTTTTGTGCTGAAAAGCGTGGTGTGTGTGAGTGTGCGAGGGGAGGGACTGGGCCCGTGTCGGAGGAATGCTCGACCTCTGCGACCTCTGCCACTGTCGGGCTTTGATGGAACATTCCTCTGGAAGGTTCCGCTGTCACCGAGCCACCGGGCGGAGACGCAGGTTGTGTGTGGAAGAACAGCGTCATTCCCTTTTGATTTATGTTTTACTCTTTTCACAAGAAATGTATAATCTCACAACCTGCACAGAGAACCAAAAGGCATCATGGGTAGGAATACTTTATAGTTGTAATTGTCTACTGGATGGGAGACGATAACGTAACACATGAAGGATGTTAAACTGTTTTATTCTGTTAAGCTGACGGGAGGTTTTACTTTATTATAGTTAAATTGTTTCTAAAGTTTATTGGAAAGAGTTAAAATACAAATTATAAATGAGAAATTGTGGTTAAGATTGTATGAGTGGCTGAAACCAAAATAAAAAACTAAGGGAGAATGCAACGCTCAGTCAATGCAAACGTTGTTAAAACCCACATTTATTCTTTATTGGACATTACAAAGTCTCTAAATATACCATACAAGTCATTTAGAAATTCATTATAAATATATTAATTTGTGCTCCTGCAGGTTTTGAAGTAAAACAAAACCTATTTAGGATCTAAGACTAGAAATACAGGAATACAATATATAAAGTTAAACATAATACTGTTATATATGTATAACTTGTCATGTTAAACTTAACCTAAAAGGGTAGTAAAATGTCATATTTATAATATTTCGCTATTGATAAAAAGTGCTGCGTACAAATAACATTCATGGTTTGAATTGGAGCAGAAACATTTATGGATGTTTGTTATTGTCTCAAGATCAAGTCTCTTCAGGAGGAAGTGCTTTGGTTTAGTCTCCTCTTCTTCTAAAGAAGTCTATGAAGATTATAGATGTATTTATTTTAGATAACTATAAGCTGCTCTCTCTCCATCTCTCTCTCACATTTCCACCGCCGTGTCACATGACGTGATGTCGGCTTCTTTCCACGTTTTCAGACACAAATAACACAAATACTTTTGGTGGACCTTCATCATCATCGCCGCGTTCTTCCTCAATACTGGACCCGTCCCTGTTAGTCACTTATGAGAAAAAAAGGTTGAAATATAGCAACGTTTCCCTTTTTTAAGGGGAAAACTGAACGCTAGCCAGTTTATAAAAAGTCAAATGAAGGAAAGAGATTGTTTTAAAAGAGGTTGATTCTTGGTTTGTTTGTATTTCCCTGAAACAAAAAAAGAAATTAATACATCTGCTTGTTTTGGCAACTAGCTTCTGTCTGGAGATGTGTGTGTGTGTGGAGTTTGTGTGTGTGTTTTTAGGAGGCTCCAGCAAGGACAGGAAGTGTTGTGGCTGCGTGGGGAGAAAGTGTGTGTTGTGGGTTTGTGGAGAAGCTTGTTGTGGGTGGAGAGAAAGTTTGAAAGGAGGAGACAGTGTGTGGGAAAAGTTAAGGACGGGTTGTGTGCGTTCAGATGTTTAAATCGGATGAAAGTCTGTTATTTTTTTTAGCATATTTCCGGACAAAAGAGGAGAGTGTGTGATGAGGTCACTGGAGGGTTTCTGGGGCAGAGAGCGAGTCGTTCAGGTCTCAGGGAAGCAGTCGGGAGGAGAGGCGAGCTGATTGGCCGAGGAGCCAGGGGGCGTGTCTCAGTGCAGCAAGGAGTCTCGAGGACGTCTTGCGTGGAGGAGCGGACCGAGAGTCCCGATTGGCTGCAGCCGGTGTGTGTGTTTGAGTGTGTGTGTGTGTGTGTGTGTGTGAGGAAGCAGAGGGGAGAAATCCGAGTGTGCACAAGGAAAAAGGGGAGGTGAAGAAGAGGACGAGTCAGAGGATAAAGATTGGAGCAAGGAGAAGGGACAAGAGGGAGGGAAGGACGTTCTCCTCTGTGGCAGATGAAGAGCTGACGAAGGGAAAGGGAACAAGGAAACAAGGAAGGAAGGGAGGGTGAGAACATTAAATTGTGTAAAGGATTCGTGAGAAGGAGCAACAAGTGAGCAGCGAGTCATTCAAACCAAAGACGTACCAGAAATACCCATTGAGAGGGAGCGTAGTGACAGGAGCCGCTCCTCCTCCTCCTCCTCCTCCTCCTCCTCTTCCTCCTCCTCCTCTCAATGCTGTTGTTGGCCTTAACTGCCGGCGGGTCACTGGGGCGCCACTACATCGCCATGTTCGAGGCCACGCAGAACGTCACGCTCAAGCCTACGGAGAGCTGGAGGGAGGCGCTGCTGGACACCCGCGTCATGGACCTCTTCTTCACCGTGAGTACCCCGTCATGTGTCTTCCTTTTCTACTTCCTGTTTAATGGCGTTCCTGGATTAACTTGTTTGACATCCTCTGAGCGTCCTTCTGCTTTACATCATCCGCATCCTTCTGTCCTCTCTCACCCTCCTCCTCCACTGCTGTCCCTTTTTAGATGGAGGTTTATTTACCACCAACAAAGATGTTGGGTTCTGAAGGTTTTACATTTATGTGTTCGCTTCTATTTCCTTTTTAAAACGGCGTTACAACAAATGGGGAAACTTTGTGTTTGAGTGTCAGTGGCTCTGCTCCCGTCTGTGAGCGTCCTTCTGCTTTACATCCATCTCTGTCAGGGAGGTCTCTGTCCTCCTCTTCCTCCTCCTCTCGATGGCAGTTTATTTCTGAGAAACAAAGAGACGGTTTCATGTTGGGCAAAGAAGCCTCACTTGCCCTGGTGTTTTTGGCGTGAGGTTTTCACTGGTTTGGCGTTGTGTGTTTTCTTCTCGCGCCCCATTAAGTAGATTTATGGGTGCTGTGCAGTGGGGTTGTGTTATTGTGCGTCTGTCCAGAGGACCGCCCGGTGAAGTCGATGTGTATTTCCGTGCAGTGGCTTTGTGTGTTTTAAGAGGCGGCCCACGCTGGCTTAGCGGCCGGCGTGGGAGGAGAAGTGTGGAACAAACCGGTCAGCTCCAAAGCGTCTGGCTGCACGTCGCCAGATACTGCTCCACTACTCGGCATGTCAGGCTGCCCCACTGCCAAATACTGCCCCTTTACCTGCCGCCTCCTGCTCTCTGCAGCTCCTCCCTGTTGCTGCTCCACGACACCACACGCTTATGTATTCATTTCTTCTGTGTTCATTGGTTTATCCGGCAGGAGCAGTGTGCATTAATAAAACATCGCTGTGAGTTAGTCAAGAGGCTGTTTTTCATCTTCCAGTCGCCCTAAAATACAGAATATGGGATTAAAATGGCAAAGTTACTCATTTCTAAGCGTGCAATAATAAAAGAAGAGAGAATATGAAGTAGAATCATTGAGGACACTCGTATACTACATTAAGTACTTTTTAAGACTCATAAAAGCAATGAAACATGGACTTTAATGTTTGGTTTATGGCATTGTTGACTAGTTTGTGAGGGTTTCATTCATGGAGCGGTTGAAGGAACGTCTTGGCCTTTGCTTTGGATGCTTTCTTCTAAATTTGGGCCAAACGTTCATCCAACCGGAGGAGCCAATGAACATTTGATCACTGTGACCTCACGAAACATATTTCTGTCCATTACTTAAGAATTCATATGCTTATGTGCGACCATTTTAAACCAATAAAATGATGAAGCGCGTGGATGTAACTGCAACTTGACTGGCGTTCTTTAGCTTGTTCCACAAATCATATTTTACATGTATATTCAGCAACGCATATGGCTGGAACTTGTATCAAGATCAAATGTTTTGTTTCTGTGCATCAATAATTGTTCATAACTAAAATGTGTTTATATTTGGCGACATGTTGCGTCCTCCAAAAGGTGATAAAATAAGTTTTGTGAGGATGGTTTTCCTGCTCAGTTTACACCTGATATTCATTTAGACTTAACAACAATACATCTGTTAAATGATTGGCTGTTCCCTCCGTTAACGAGGGCTGTGATTGGCTGTTCATGAGTTGGGTTTGTTCCTGTCGGTTTGCATTTAAGTGAAACCATCTAATTGTCTATTTCGGTCCATATTGTTTTATCGCCCAGGCATAATTCAGATGAATACAATGAAGTTTATAGATATAGAATCCAGTTTGAGGGGTGAGACGGTTCCTCTGGAAGCTTAGGTTAAGTTAGGTTGGTCGTCTTTTGTTCGGTTACAGAACAGGAAACTTGTTTGTGTTTGTAACTCGATATTGGATTATTTTATCAGGAAGATGTGGTTAACAATAAGGGTTCTAGTCAATAAAAGGACCAGTTTCAGTCACTTTATCTTGAAGTATTTTCACCTCATTGTCGCTTTCAGTTTGCTTCAGAAGAGCCTTTCCTTTTGAATATGGTTTTAAAGGCAAATATTAACCTAATTATAAATGTTTCTTAAACTCTTCTACACTTGAAGAAGTGGATTATGTTTGTGATATTAATGTGTGATAACAATTGGTGGCGTTTCTATGTGGAAATATGCACATGGGTTATTTTTGTTGGCAGTTTCACAGACACATTAATATCTTTAATATCTTTAAATCTGTTTTCAACGTTGCGTTGTTTTGTTCGTCACCGCTGCTGAAACTTTCCTCTGTGGTTCCAGTTATTATCTTGCAGCTGGAGCTAAAATGATAACTCTTCTGAACTATTTCTACTTTGATTGAGTGATTGTGTGAAGTCAGAACTCGGTGATTATCCGGCACAAAGGATCACAAAGGCCTGTAATTGGCTCCGAGCGGCGACTGCAATCAGAGGGTTGTTGGTTTTTCGTCACACAAAAGCACTCGGCCGCCGATCAGAGGCATTTGATTGGCCGCGGCAGTTTGTCGCGCATAAAAATGTTTGTCATTGTTCTTGCGGTCGGGTTCTCTCTTTGCTGCCGCTGGAATCTGCAGGATGTGTTTTGTGTTGGTTTCAGTTTCAGGCCTTCAGTCTCAGCGCTCACTCCGGTATTTCTAGTAGCTCAACTGTTTGTTATTGTAAGACTGCTGCGGTCAGCTGTCTCTCTCTGTGTGTGTGTGTGTGTGTGTGTGTGTGTGTGTGTGTGTGTGTGTGTGTGTGTGTGTGTGTGTTACAACATCTTCTTGCATATTTGTGTGTGTTGTTGGCGCATATCTGTCTCTGTGGGATTGTGTCAATTTGAGTCAGTGGAGTGTTTGTGTGTATTTATCCAGTTTAATGGGGTCTTCTGCCGTCAGCTGCTGTGTCTCCTCAGCTGTGTGTGTGTGTGTGTGTGTGTGTGTGTGTGTGTGTGTGTGTGTGTGTGTGTGTGTGTGTGTGTGTGTGTGTGTGTGTGTGTGTGTGTGTGTGTGTGTGTGTGTGTGTGTGTGTGCGCGCGTGCTCGGAGACACGCGCCATCAGGGTCACAGTCCACAGCAGACCGGTGGCAGGATTAGAGCTCGGCCCCTGGATTAGGGGCCCCTGTTAACAACCGCAGTAACCCACCCATCACACACACTCTGCACCCTGTTGAGGGGCTCTGTCAGTCTCCCATTAGCCGGCTCCAGGGCTCCCTCACTGATCCACTGGGAGCACTGGTGCCCCCGACTGAAAGCTTTTAGCGCCACTTCATCACCGTGCAACGCATCTCACGCGTTGTGGGTTTTCCTTTACAATAAAAAACACAGAGTAACGTGAACGTGGTGCTTTAAGGGGAAGACATTGTTGTTTTTCAAACATAAACACCAAATAATAAAGTGTGACTCTTATGGTCCTATAAAGGTGGTTCATTGACTATAATAGAGTCTACGACCCAGTGAGATCGTTTCCACCGCCGCCGTTAAATCACCACGACTCAGACGCTCAGAGGAAGAGAGAAGACAAAGGAAAAAGACGGAACAGAGAAATGTAATTTAACGAGAGAGTGAAACCTGGATGCAGTTTGCAGGAGTTTGAGAGGTTTGGGGATAAATTGTTGATTGTAGACTGGAAAGGAAGAAGACTACGGCGGTTGTTGGCCTCCTTCAAAATAAACACACTCCACCTTTGTTGATTTGACCCCGACTACAACCAAGAAGACGGAGACGAAGAAAAGGACACACACGGAAGCGTCTGTCTTTCTCTTGGCCTCTGCTGTGGTTTTTTTTTTTTTGTCGGCTTTGTGTTGCTCTTGAGTTTTGAGTTTCTGTTGGGCTCCGTGATTACAGAGCGGCAGCAAAGTGTGATTGTGTGTTTGTTCCCGCACGCAAACAAACACACAATCATCCAAGACGATTGGGTGCATCTGGTTTATTTCATCGCACACATAAGTAAAAACGTCTCTATGCACTCACACGTTTAAAAAAACAAAATTCCTGCAGAATTTATAGTTATGAGTAAAAGTTTGAGCTCCAGCTCAGAATCGGATCAGAAAAGATAAAGGGAGCAAATCAAACATTTAGCGGCGCCCTGATCATGTTTTCTTGTCGCCTATCGGCCAATAGAGTTGCTTTGTTTGACTCAAATGGTGTCAGCAGCTGAAACCCGACTGAAACTCATATTCTGAAGCGCTTACATATCCAAAGAACCTCCTAAAACCTGAATGCATGTCCTCGATCAGAAAAGGCAGATTAAAATGGCCGCCGCCGCCGTGAGAACCTTGTGGATATCGGTGAGCGTGTCGACGAAGCTCCCTCTCTAGCAGTGAACACAATCAGTGAGGCGTTCAGGGACCGACGGGCAGCAGAGACTTCGGCCTGAAGGCAGGCGGTAACTCGGTGATGGAGAGACGATCATGTGAAGCGGAGAGCCGAGGCTCTGAGCCCCGAGGTAACGGACACCCGGCTTTGTTTCCTGCTATAAATACCTTCCTCGTTCCCTTTGTTCCTCCCTCTTCCTCCTCCTCATCCTCACCTCTCCGTCTACCCGACGGTCTCCTCTCCCTCAGCTCGGCCCTCATTGCAGCTCATTTCATGCATTCTCTCTTTCTCATTTTAAATTCCTCTAGTTTCTTTGCTTCAGACCAAAATGAGCTGCAGTTTGTGTTCAATCTGGGTTTTAATCAGAATCCAGTCTCAGATCTGCTTTGTTCTCTTGTCCATGTTTATGGTTCACATTATTAATAACTAAACTCAAAGCATCAGTTGATCTGATATCCGCTTTTTTCTTCAGCTTTGATTAGTTTGATTATGTTTTTAGCTACAAAATTAAAATGCTCTTCTTTCTTGAGCACAGCATCATTGTTCATGAGCGACTATAATGTTTAATATTTCATTTAATCTGTGAGACTCTTTTAACTCCTGACATTAACTCGAAGCAATCGGATCGTTTCCTGATTTTAGTTTTGTTAAACGGCAGAACGTTTCTTCAGAGAACTACTCTGGAATATGAGATGATTATCTCCTGATCTATCATAATAATAATTATGATTTTCTCCTGATCTATAATCATAATTAGTATTATGAGTCTTAAAAACTCAGATTGTTATGCTTTTCTTTCTCATATATCACCGTTTCTGACATCTTCAGTCTTTATATTTTTTTGACGGTTTTGTAAGACAAAACAAGCTATTTGATCACTGAAGAAATATTGTATGAATTAAATATTATAATAAATTGTAATGAGCGCGTTTCTTTTTTTTATTTTATACATATTATAGAATTTCCAATTATTTAAAAAATAATCAGTTGATGTCGGTTGAATCTCATAAAATCGCCATTATTAAATATGATCAGTAACAAAGACCCTTAAAGGAATGAGAAGAGCCTTATAATAATAAACATATTTATGACCCTGGTACATGTAACTAACGTGTTATATTATGACGGATGTTAGTTTACATTAGCAGCAATAATTAAGTAGATTTTTAATAGTTTGCATAAACATACAGCCAGGCCGCCCGTGTCTGTACTTTTAATTTGCACACACACACACACACACACACACACACACACACACACACACACACACACACACACACACACACACACTGTTTTCCCCCCAAAACCATATAACTGTCACCCCTGATTTGACGTCATAATTATGTTATTGTTTAACTTTATCTCGGCTTCGTTCCTGTGCAGCCAGACGACGTTCAACATGTTTATTAAATACTTTGCTGACAACAAATCCATTGATTAATCAAATATGCATCAATCTGATCTGCACCACCAAAACCTTCCATATCATTGTATCCTGTTCTCTCTCCTTTCATCCATCCCACTCCCCGCATACTGACACACACACACACACACACACACACACACACACACACACACACACACACACACACACACACACAGTGTGTCTCTAACTATAGTCAGACTCAAGGCGACTGACATTACTGGCATCGCGTGGATCATTCGCTGGTGCAGCTGCTTTTTCAGAGCTTGCGCTGTTCAATCCTTTGGCCTTGCACTGCCTCTCCCTCCCTCCTTCCTGCCTCCCACTCTTGCTCACTTTCCACCCTCCTCCTCCCACTTAGCTCTTCCAGAGGATGACTTCACGCTCTGGAAGAGAGCAGCAGCAGAGACTGGTGGCTACACTACGTTAGCATCGGAGATTCCCGGCAGCGTGGCTCACCCCCAGCAGGAGAGCGGGGAGGGGAGGAAGAATTTGAGGGGAGGGAGTAAGAAGAAGGAGGAGGAGGAGGAGGAGGAGGAGGAGGAGGAAGCAACAAGGAGAGAGAGGGAGGTTGAAAGTTTGATTGCCTCTGCGATGGGGCCATGTGGAGCCGGTGAAGCTCTCTCTCTCTCTCTCTCTGGCTCTAAGGGATGACGGGAGGAGAAGCAAAGCGCTGGGAGCCGCGGCAGCAAGCGGTCTGAGCTGCAGACGTCCGTCGGTGTGAAACCCGCGTCGCCGATAGGCTGCCGCTGCCGTCTGCGTCTCACCATTAAAAAGCAACAATGCCTCCTCGCTCGTCGCCGTGCGACCGCTCGGCACGGACCACAAAAAACAACAGAAGCTCGGCACTGAGGTTTCCACCCCGGCGGGAGTCCTTCCTCTCTGGGTCCCGCTAGGCGCTCTGCGTGTTTGAGAGGGGTCGCCGTGTCTGAAGAGACGGGGGAACCAAATAACAATAATCAATTCTCCGTCTCTCTTGGGATCAGCTGTGTTGGTGGGAGACGGCGGTGAGTATCCGTGATCTGTTTCTGAACGCGTGACGGGAGGAAGAGGAAGGTTCTCCTTCTTCGTCGACGACGGCGTCTCTATTTGTGGGGTTCTTTGCAGATGATTTAAGTTTAATTTACTTAACGCGTCAACGTTCTCCCCGGAGCATCGGCGCAAACGGCAACACGCGGAGGGTAAACTTGCTTTCGCACGCTGTATTTCGGGGGTGTGACCGGTTTCTCCTAATCCGGAGGGCTTTAAAACATTCAGTTCAGACTAGAAGGACACGCTAAGGCCGTCTCTGTGTCATGAAGTAGAGATCGAGCTGGTGCATCCGCTCAATCGTTTAACGGACTCACCTTCCCACCACGTTTCATAAAGGCAGGCAGGTAGTACAAGCTTTACATGTTTTTAAAGCTCTTGAATGTGTTTCCTTCCTGTTTGTTTGTTGTTTTCGGGCCTTCAGGAGGCGTTGATGGCATCAATCAGTTCATTATTTCTTTTTGAATTGGTTAATCTGTTTTCTGCTGCTTATCGTAAAGTTTAGACAAAAAATGAGCAAGAGTTGGATAAAACATAAATAAAAACATGTATTTATATTGAGGTGAAACCTGAAGTTTATATAATTTAAAGTTGTCCAAAGTTGATGAAAAACAATATGCATACATTTAGTAATTTTCATGCGACTCACCTGGTTTCTTCTTCTCACATCAAGTCTGAAATAATTTGTAAACTTTCAGTAAATTGTGGAAAAAGTATTTTTAGCATGTTAAGTCTTTCTGGTAAATGATCCGTACTTGTGAAGCTTCTGACCACTCAAAGCGCTTTAACACGACATGACATCATTCACCCATTCACACCCTGATGAGAGGAGCCACATCAGATTATCAACATTCACACACCGTAGAACAGCGACGGTCCTTTTTTTATATCCTACGTACCGGCTGGTTCATTGAGAAGTCAAACGTTACATCCAACCCCTGTACGGTGTTTATTTATTGTGTATATATTTGTATTTTTCACTCTACTGTACTCTAAGCGAAGTGAGGAATAAACATCTTTAATCTCTGATCTCCTGCAGGTGCACAGGAAGATCCGGGAGGACTCGGACATGGCCCAGGACTCCCTGCAGTGCCTGGCCCAGCTGGCCTCCATGCACGGGCCCGTGTTCCCCGACGAGGGCGCCCAGGTGTCCTACCTGGCCCACCTGGTGGAGGGCCTGCTCAGCATGATCAACGGGTCAGTTGCACGTGTCCGTACCTCCGGCACCATGTGACGGGTTGTGTTTAAACTCTGGTCAGACGGTCGTGATTAAACAGGCATGTCGTTGGCAGGTGAAGAAAGGTTGCTTTATAATTCACATTTTAAAGAGTGAACCTCTTAAAGGTATTCATCAGTGAGTTGTGAGGTTTTGTGCTGACGAGCACCGGGATATGGACTTCATAGTGCAGGTCTACATCTGTCTTGAAACAGTACTCATGTGCCATTTGTTCACAGAGTTATTTAAGGTTGCTGTAATAATTCCTCCTGTCCATTTAGTCGTGAAGAAATCCCAAAAATCAACAATTCCAAAAGCTCACAGCAGGGACCTGCTTGATTTTCTTTTTTGTTGATAATAATAATAATAATAGTGTTGATTGTTGTCGCGCCTTTCAAGGGACGCTTTAGAAATGTGAAGGCAGAACAAATAACATACAAAGAATAAATCACATGGTAGACTGAGTCCACTGGTGAACAGGTGGGTGTTCAGAAGCATTATAAAGGTGTTCAGAGGTATTTGAAAGGTGTTCAGAAGCATTATAAAGGTGTTCAGAAGCATTATAAATGTGTTCAGAAGCATTATAAAGGTGTTTAGAAGCATTATAAAGGTGTTCAGAAGCATTATAAAGGTGTTCAGAAGCATTATAAAGGTGTTTAGAAGCATTATAAAGGTGTTCAGAAGCATTATAAAGGTGTTCAGAAGCATTATAAAGGTGTTTAGAAGCATTATAAAGGTGTTCAGAAGCATTATAAAGGTGTTCAGAAGCATTATAAAGGTGTTCAGAAGCATTATAAAGGTGTTCAGAGGTATTTGAAAGGTGTTCAGAAGCATTATAAAGGTGTTCAGAAGCATTATAAAGGTGTTTAGAAGCATTATAAAGGTGTTCAGAAGCATTATAAAGGTGTTTAGAAGCATTATAAAGGTGTTCAGAAGCATTATAAAGGTGTTTAGAAGCATTATAAAGGTGTTCAGAAGCATTATAAAGGTGTTTAGAAGCATTATAAAGGTGTTCAGAAGCATTATAAAGGTGTTTAGAAGCATTATAAAGGTGTTCAGAAGCATTATAAAGGTGTTTAGAAGCATTATAAAGGTGTGCAAAGGTGCAGCAATATGGATTATTTGGTGGGAGCGAGTTGGACTGGAGTGATTTGTAGGTGAGGAGGAGGATTTCTGTTTGAGATGCAGCTCTTGGTGGGTGATGTTTAGGTGAGGAGGCTGGAGCCGGAGTCTTGAGAGGCTTCTGGTGATGGAAAGAGAGGGTGAAGTCCAGAATAACGATGATGGAGCAGACGTCCACATCCAGGACTGTAGAGATACTGCAGCAGTTTGATCCTCATTCAACTCTCTCCATCGCGCCTCATTGACCTCTCTCACGCTTTCCCTTTTTCTTTTTCTGTTTGATAATCAGCTAAACCCTTCTAAGTCGTCTCGACCACACTGACAGACGGAACTAATTCAAACCTGCCCGTCGAAAGCAGACGTTATGACACAACCGCCACCTAAAATAGATTAACGGTTCCTTCGCTAAAGTGATCTCATTGTGGAAAATAACGACATTCTGGGCATTAAAATCACACGCAGTCAAAATATCGTCTATTAAAGGCTGGATTTCATCCTTTTGTGCATTAAAATGTAAATATGATGTTCTTTATGACCCTCGGCTGTCCGTTTGAACCGCTATGTTGTCGCTCATCGTCTCCCTCGGGTATCTCAAGGATTTCATGTTCCTTAAATCCAGAGACTCAACAAGTGGAGGCCGCCGGCAGCAGGAGTGTGACTCACACTGAGCCATGTCTGCTTTATTTACAGGAAGTAATTGCTTGTTGAGTCTGTGTGTTTTTTTAATGGCCTCTGATTCCAGCATCTGCACGCTCGATGGGAAGAGCCGCTCCCCCAGTTCAGCAACAAATACTCTTAACCAGGAACTCATGTCCTTCTTTAAAGTAAATAAAACTAATCTATGTGAAAGTGGATCAAATTATGTCTTTTATTCTTCTCTCAGAGACACTGTTTATTCAACTGAGAGGGGGAAACAAATCACTAGCAACCACAAAAACACTGGTAAACACTGAGTGTGTTGACCTCTAATTCAAAATGGAGCTGCCTTTTGCTATTCCTATACAAACATTATTTTACAATATTATATTTCCATAAAATTAACTGGTATTTCTATCTGGTAACTGTGTATTTTCTGCATATCATTTTCAAGCACGAGCGAAGCATCAAAAACAAAATGTCATTTATCTATTTTCTAAGTTTTATTTTGATTATAAACATATATAAATATTTTCAAGGACGGAGTTCAGGCACAAAAACGTGAGAATTAACCGTCATTGAAACCAAAAATAAATGTATAAATTCATAGAGGTAGTAAACGGAGCAGAAGAAGCATCAACAACATAACGTTCGCTTTCAAGCCTCCAGTTCGGCGATTTTTGCCGTCGCCATCTTGGAATACATTCGTTTCCGTGTTGCTAAACGTATAAATCATGTTCACCAATTGTACCGTCTGCAGATGTGGAGTCAAGAGTGGGATCAGAGCGTCCAATCAGAAGCCATGCAGCTCGTCTTGAGCCTCTGAGCTGCAGAAACACTCGGCCTTCACTCAGGAAATCAAGGAACCATTACCGACTCTGCTGTGACCTTTTGTATGGAATGAGAGCGCGGAAACACGTACAGCCAGTCGTACTGGAGCTGGCTCATGCTCTTGTGGCATCGAGGCGACCGGCGGGGCGTTAAGAGGAAAACTGTTTCTCACCTTTTTAGTGGCAACGTGCACGAGAGCAAAGATCTTTCCCCCAATTGTCCCGATGTTTTCTTCATCTGATGTAACAGGAGTCTCTACGTCGGCCATCTCTTTCTCTTTTCGACTAATTGTTTGGTCTATATAAAGCTGGAGAAGAGAGAAACCTGTCCATCACGAAGCCCAGAGAGACGTCTCTGGATGTCTTGTTTTGTTGGACCGACAACAAAGATTAATCATTTGGTTTATAAAATGCCAGAGAATAGTAAAACATGTCCATCAGGATTCATTTTAAAGCCCAAAGTGATGATTGGTTCGAGCAACAGTCCAAAAACCAGAAATATTCTGTTTATCGTGAAGTAAAACAAAGTCGCCTGTCAGTGTTTCTGCAGGGAAATATTACAAATCAATTATCAAGATGATTTTCTCTCAATACGCCAGATCTTTATGATTTCTCTCACATGTTTTGTTTCAGTTAATCTGCAGATTTAATCCAAACTTTGTTATTTTATTAACATCCAGTGCATCTGCTTCTCAGTCCGTCTTCTATCAGTTGTGATGAAGGGAACACTGTCACCTCTATTAATCTGAAATGTAAAATACCCAAATCGCTCTAAATATAGCACTTTCATCCACAGCTTAAGAAGCTGATGTTAAATTACAGTTTAGTGGATAAAACTGCTCTTAAGAGTATTTATTAACACTCTTGACTCACTAAAGAGAGATCAGGATTTCCTATTTAAGAAGATGAAAAGCATTAGAGATCAGAGACCTGCATTGTTCACATGCTGTAAGTTAATATCTTCACATAATAGACACAACATGAACTTAAACTTCACGCCGATGACTCTCCTCTCGCTCCATCAGGCAGAACTAACATCACTTTGAGGAGATTAAATGTGGGAAGACTCAGTGAGGATGAGACCCAACTGACCGTCAGAAGGTTATTCAGGCTTTTTATTCCAACCGGCCTCGACTGTTTTAATTATATTCTGCACTCTAAAAACTGCGGTTGGCAGCGGCGAGACACGTTTGCCCCGTTTAATGATCCTGTAGGAGCTTACAGTTGCTCCTAGAATACCATTTTTACTGTTGAAAATGATTTGACCTGTTTTACCAACAAAAGTCAATGTTTTGACAACTCGACAACCGCTCTGCGCTCCTTAAAACAACTCTGAAAACTGTCTTTAAACCGTGCTCGCTCTGTATGAATTTAATTAACTTGAAGTAGAACTTAGTGTCGTTTTAAATCTTTCCGTACGAGTACAGCTAAATACTCGGCTCAGGTATGGATACCTTCTTTTTTTAATACACCTTTTCAGCGTCAACGCTTGTCTTTGCTCAATGTTTCTCGACACGTGGACTTTACCTTCATGAAAATAGTCGAAAGCTGCCAAAATATACATTAAATCAGTCGCTGTCTGTTCAAAGAACAAGTTAAATTCATTTCAGTTCATTGTACTTAGCTCTAAGTCAAGTTGTGGTCGTCGTCTAAGCTCTTTGTAACCGTGTATGTGGTAAATACAAAGCGTTGTATGTTTTAGATCAGAAGTATTTCAGTCAGTTTGTCCGTAGTCAAAGGGCTCTGATCTGAATTAAGGGGCTACTTGTTGTGGCCACTCGTGTATAAATAACTGACACAGCAGCAGCTTGTTGTTGGACCACGTGATGCAGTGAGTAGGGGTCTCTCTCTCTCTCTCTCTCTCTCTCCCCCCCCTCTCTCTCTCTCTCTCTCCCCGTCTGTAATCACCTATTCTTGGAGCTTTTTTTCCAATTGCCTCATCAGAGAAGCATGCGGAGAGAGAGGGCCGGACGTTCTGCAATGATTGAACAGTTCTGCTGGCGTTTAGCTCCATCTGATGGGAGTTAGCTCGGCCGCTCACACGACGCCCTCTGACGGGGGAGAGAGAGGCGCGTCGCCTCAAACACATCCAGGATGAATATTCATGTTTAGAATTTCATCCTAACTGAGCAGAATTGTAGAAAACGCTTCAGAAACAACTTGTTTGCAGTCTGTGCGTCGTGTAAGAAGTAAAGCCTGGTTAGTCATGAGTAGAGACCAATTATACAATATTATTACTAATAAATCAACGTATGTGTTCCAGATAGTGAGATAAAGTAGTTTCCTCACGTGTTTGACTTAAGAACAGGTGAAGAGTTATTTAAATGTTTTATATTTATTAAAGGTACATGTGTTGTGTGTTAGCGCGTTATGTTGCTGTCTCTTTTGACGTATCGGAAAACCTGAACGCTTTTACTTCAGCCTCTTGTGGCCAGAATGAGTATTACAACAACAAATGATATGAAATGTGATTCCGGCACAACAAAAAACAACTCTGGAAATTATTATTTATAATCCCGTTTTCACAGATGGAAGTAAAAAAAGTAATTTATAAAAATGATCCTGGCAAAACTTTTTTCATCGCCTGCTTTAAGGATTTAGAACTCGGAACGTTTCTCCTTTCTAAACCTTTTTTTCACCCGTTATTAAATATATATACACGGAGAAAAACATTTTAGATCACGCAGAAAATTATAATAAAACATTGTTTTCACTTTGCTTCTGCAGTTTGCCAAAAAAAATTACAATAAATTACAGAAGAAGACAAAGGAAACCGTGTCTTCAAACTTCAAAGGGTTGTTACAATTCTAAATAAAAAAACTAAACGATTAGGGATGCATATTAAAAATGTTTCTCAATTTTCTGTATTCATGTAAAAACAGATAAACGTGATTAGAGCGACGTGCAGGTAGTCTTTGTTGCATAACGTGTGATGTGTTTAGGTCGCTGCAGTGCTTCTGCAGTACTGTTGAGACACATTGCTTGTAAAATATGTTTTCAATTTAAAACACATTTTTGGATAAATACCAAGACTCCAGCTTGGTTCTATTGATTCTGAGCTTTATTGTTCATCTGGAGCTTTTCAGCCTTTTGTTCCTCTGACTGGATTTCTCCAGAGCAGACGCTTTGTTTGTTAAATTAGTTTTTTGTTTCTGTCGGCTCACAGTTTGGTGAAACGCAGTCTGGTCGTGTTTTCATGCATCTTTCTTCACTTTGTCTCTCATGCAGAGGAGATGAACAAGATCTCATCGAGAAGGGAACCGAAGTCGTGATGTTTAGATTGTGTCTGACTTTGTTGTTTAGCAATAACCTCACAAGTAGAGTTGTTAAATGATGTTTGACACCTGGTTAAATGCGCTTTGGTAATTTAAATTTTTAAAAACACTTTTATTCCTCTTGTGATCCTTCAATATCTCTTCACATCAATCATACCGGGAAGAATTCAGATTACAATTAAACAATGACATGATTTTATTTTAGTGCGTCCACATACACACACACACACACACACACACACACACACACACACACACACACACACACACACACACACACACACACACACACCAGGGTTGGACATTTACATATTTTTTAGGGGGCAGTTTTTGCCCACTGACTGAAATCCAGGGGCATTTTTTGAAACTTGTGAAATAACATTTAACCTTTGTTCAGAATAATAAATATACTTATTTAGACTTACAGTATATGAGCAATTGTCATCAAATGGCAATAATAAGACTATTAGGCAGTAGTCTACAGATTCAAAATGGTTTTATAAGATTTTTTTGAACAAACAGAAAACATAAATCAGAATCCTATTCAATTGTATTCGTATTTCTTTGTGGTTATTTATTGTTATTACATTTTCTAAACAACTATTAACAATTGTAACTTTTTTCTTTCTTTTTTTTATAATCCAAAATTATATTTATAGATTTTGTTGTTACCTTAATCACGTTGTATGTACCTAGTACAGGAAATACAGATGGGACCGACAAAACAAAGAACAAAAACAAAAACAAGTGTGAACTGGACCAGAGGGGGCTTTCCATTAAACACATTTATAAAGAGAAGTGTAATTACATTCATTCTCCCCTACCATAAAAATAACCCCGATGCAGCTGTGGAAAACTGCTCGGGGGTCAAGTTGCCCACGAGTTTTGGTTGAGGGTCCATTTTCACGGCGGCGTCCAAACCTCAGTCACCGAGCGTGTAAGCTGGTGAGGCGACCCCGGCTTGACCTCCGCCGTCCTCGGGCCAAAACACGAGGAAAAGGAAAAAGAGAAGAAACCGATTCGTCCCACTGAACCGTTTCACTTCCAAACTACTGTACAATCGTTTCATTGACTAAAACACACTTCGTTATCTGCCCCCTGCAGGATTGAGATCGAGGACTCGGAGGCGGTGGGCATCTCCAACATCATCTCCAATCTGATCACCATGTTCCCCAGAAGCACTCTGACGGCGCTGCCCAGCGAGCTCTTCACCTCCTTCATCAACTGCCTCACGCTGCTCACCGGCTCCTTCGGACGCAGCGCCGCCCTGGAGGAGGTGGTGAGTAGTGACGCGCGTGTAGACGCCTGAAAGCGAAACATCACCTTAGAAAGGAAACATCGGTCATGAAAAATATTCCACTGAGAAATAAAACAGGCTAGAAAATATTTAATATTTGCTTTTTTTCTATTTTCTTCAATTTTTTATTTTATTTATGCAGGCAGTTTTTTTCCGAGGAGAGGAGGTGGCTGTAGTTTTGCTGACTGTAGTTTTGGCCGTCTAGTTTTGGTGGCTGTAGTTTTTGGTGGCTGTAGTGTTGCTGGCTGTAGTGTTGCTGGCTGTAGTGTTGGTGGCTGTAGTATTGGCTGGCTGTAGTGTTGCTGGCTGTAGTGTTTGGCGGCTGTAGTATTGGCTGGCTGTAGTTTTTGGCGGCTGTAGTATTGGCTGGCTGTAGTTTTTGGCTGGCTGTAGTTTTGGTGGCTGTAGTTTTGGTGGCTGTAGTTTTGGTGGCTGTAGTTTTGGTGGCTGTAGTTTTGCTGGCTGTAGTTTTTGGCGGCTGTAGTTTTTGGCGGCTGTAGTTTTGGCTGGCTGTAGTGTTGCTTGCTGTAGTTGTTGCTGGCTCTAGTGTTGCTGACTGTAGTTTTGGCCGTCTAGTTTTGGTGGCTGTAGTTTTTGGTGGCTGTAGTGTTGCTGGCTGTAGTTGTTGCTGGCTGTAGTGTTGGTGGCTGTAGTATTGGCTGGCTGTAGTGTTGCTGGCTGTAGTGTTTGGCGGCTGTAGTATTGGCTGGCTGTAGTTTTTGGCGGCTGTAGTATTGGCTGGCTGTAGTTTTTGGCTGGCTGTAGTTTTGGTGGCTGTAGTTTTGGTGGCTGTAGTTTTGGTGGCTGTAGTTTTGGTGGCTGTAGTTTTGGCTGGCTGTAGTTTTTGGCGGCTGTAGTTTTGGGCGGCTGTAGTTTTGGCTGGCTGTAGTGTTGCTTGCTGTAGTTGTTGCTGGCTCTAGTGTTGCTGGCTCTAGTGTTGCTGGCTCTAGTGTTGGCTGGCTCTAGTGTTGGCTGGCTCTAGTGTTGCTGGCTGTAGTTTTTGGCGGCTGTAGTTTTTGGTGGCTGTAGTATTGGCTGGCTGTAGTATTGGCTGGCTGTAGTATTGGCTGGCTGTAGTTTTTGGTGGCTGTAGTTTTTGGCGGCTGTAGTTTTTGGTGGCTGTAGTTTTTGGGCGGCTGTAGTTTTGCTGGCTGTAGTTTTGGCTGGCTGTAGTTTTGGCTGGCTGTAGTTGTTGCTGGCTCTAGTGTTGCTGGCTGTAGTATTGGCTGGCTGTAGTGTTGCTGGCTGTAGTTTTTGGCGGCTGTAGTTTTGGGCGGCTGTAGTTTTTGGTGGCTGTAGTATTGGCTGGCTGTAATTTTTGGCAGCTGTAGTTTTTGGCAGCTGTAGTTTTTGCGGCTGTAGTTTTTGCGGCTGTAGTTTTGGGCGGCTGTAGTTTTGCTGGCTGTAGTTTTGTGACGTCCCTGTGCTGGTTTCCTCCCGCTCAGCTGGATAAAGACGACATGGTGTACATGGAGGCCTACGACAAGCTGCTGGAGTCGTGGCTGACGCTCGTCCAGGACGAGGAGCATTTCCCTCGCGGCTGCTTCGTCCAGCCGGCCGTCCAGGTCTTCAACTCGTACATCCAGTGTCACCTGGCTGCTCCGGACGGCACCCGCAACCTGGTGAGGCGTTATTAAATACCACGAGTTCCATTAGTACCACGAGTACAGTGTAATGCAGTATATCAATCATTTATTTCAGTAGTATGCTTTTGGCTCTTCTCAGATCTATTAGAAGATATATGAACATTCTTTACATTTCTGTTTTAGTGTACATATAGATATAACTGATAAAGTGTGATTTTTACATTTCCTTTTGAATCTGAGGACCTGAGTGGAGAAAACAAACATCCTGAGATCCAGTTTCTAAGTCTGATCTAAGTTACTTAAAAAAAAGTGAAATAGAAAAAAAGATTTGTCTGCTGACATTTTTATTTATTCTTTTTGTTTGTTGTTGTATTGCTGATTGTGTCCACAAGAGGCTAAAGATGTGTACGTCATATTGTTATTCAGGACTGACTTATTTAAGAGCCGTAACAAACTATAATAATCTCCCCTTTTTAATATCAGCCTGATAAGAATGAATTGATCATCGGGCATTTATTGGCATTCAGAGGACAAACTGAACTCCGTGTTTTAATTCGTCTTTCACTTCATGTGAATTATAAAATTGGGGATCTTTTAAATAAAACAAATGAACATTCATCACCAGATATGTTTCCCGGGGCTTAAATATCCTCCTGACGTGTTTTAACTCTTTTCTCTCCCTCCAGTCGGTGAACGGCATCCCGTCTCATGAAGAGGAAGAGATCAACGAGCTGCAGGAAGACGACCGGGAGCTGTTCTCAGACCAGCTGTCCAGCATCGGCATGCTGGGCCGTGTGGCGGCGGACCACTGCATCCCACTGCTCACCAGGTAAACCAGTCACTGCATCCCACTGCTCACCAGGTAAACCAGTCACTGCATCCCACTGCTCACCAGGTAAACCAGTCACACTGATCTCATGCTGGGAACTAGTCATGGAGTTTTAAAATGGTTATTTCCAGGCCTGGAAAAGTCCCAAAAGTTTAGTAAAAGTCATGTAAATGTGTTATATTCATGTGTTCATGATGTGAGTTTGAAATAATGAATATGCTTTTAAAAGAAAGACTCAAAATATCAGCAGGCATACATACAGGCATCTATATAAATGTTTATTCTTTTAATCAAACTATTGTCTCATTCATTTGAGTCATTTAAGGTTTACTGTATGCTTTGTATTCTCATTGTTAGTTTAAATACTACATTTACTCACTTTTTACTGTTTACACCCAGACTTCACTAAATGATTCACATTCTGATCAATGGGTTTCCATGACTTTTCCATGACTTTTCACCAAATTTAAAAGTCATGGAAATTTGGTTTAAAGTCATGAAATCCACTGGTCAGAATGTGTGTGAACCCTGTTGTTTCCCCAGTTTCTCACAAGATCTTAAGCTCTATTTTCTCCATATGTCTGACATGAATATTAGTTTGAGTTATTCTAAGTTCACACTCTTGCTCTCGTCCGGCAGCCTGCTGGAGGACCGGGTGACGCGGCTGCACGGTCAGCTGCAGAGGACCCAGCAGCACCTCATGAACTCGTCTAATCCCGGATCCATGGACCGCAAGGTCCTGGACGACCTGTACGAGGACATCCACTGGCTCATACTGGTCTCAGGTCAGCAGGGCAGCCGTGTGTGTGTGTGTCTTTGATTGGTTTTAAAAGGACATTTTGGGGGGATTTCATAATCGACTTCCCAAGTCGATGCAATGTTATTGATCAATAACAATGTGATCTATAATAACCACGTTTAATAGTAGTAGACCAAAATATTAGTACAGAATATGTACATTAAAAAAAGCTGTTTTCAGAAGGTTCACACAAAGATACAGTTAAATGATTTTCGGTAAAAGGAATATAATCAAACTCCTTCTGCAAAAAATGTACGTCAGTTCAGGCTAACGAGGTACAAACATCCGTAGGTATAATATATAATATACATAAGTATCTCCAGTGCAGGTATTCTGTGTTTTAACTTTTAGATCTTTTAATTAACTACGTTTTAAAGAAAGCTGAGTTACAACAGAGTTTTCTTGTGAAGTATTTTTTAAATCCTTGTTTCCACAAAGTACCAACAGCAGCATGGTGTTTTAATACACTGTTTTTCACAGGGGTCACTAACTACTTTCCCAGTGCAGTTTATTCCACTGAAGTGACTTTATATATATATTTATATATATATACATATCGTATATTTTTTATGTTCAGGAGATTCAAGGAAACATAACTGTCACATTTGTGTGGTTGAACAAGTTTGACCTGTTTAATTAAAGTTAAAGTTTTCATATTTAATTCTGATGCTAAAGCTGCCAATAATGATTATTTTAATTATTAAGTAATCTTATGAGTATTTTCTTAATAAATTGATTAAAGGCAGGGTCGGTCGTCTTTTCTTTAAAACCATTTGTTCTGTTAGATTTGTAGAAATTGTCATTACAGTGAATCAAATAATCTCAACCAAAGAAAACCAAAGAAACTGTTATCTGTGGACTGTAATGAGCTCGTCCAATCATTTTATTATCATGTTTTAATAATGATCATTCTCACCTTTTGATTTATTGCTGCTCACGACTTTCACTGGAAAAGAGTCGGCAACCCGGACTGAGGCTTCTCTCTAGTTTATTAAGTTACCAACATCAGTTGTAATTGTTTAATTGATAAAATATCAGAACACAGAGATAATTCAGTTTTCCAGAGCTCCAAGTTGACGTATATTTAGAGGCGAAAATATATGTAAGAGTGAGAAAACAGCAAATATTTCAACATGAGACGGTGGGAACAAATGTGATCTTAAAAAAAAAACTATCTTTTCTTCAGGAGCGACCCGGCAAAGAATAGCTGCAGCACAAATAAAACATATAACGCTTTAGAATGAACACAAATAGCAAGATTACATCATTATAAGGCATTAAAGACGGGTTTCCATTAAAAAATCTCTTCAATGCTTCCAGTGAGTTCCTCCAGCCGCAGTAAGTGAGCGTCTCTCTGGTCCTCAGGGTATTTACTAGCAGACGACTCTCAGGGCGAGACGCCGCTGATCCCCTCGGAGGTGATGGAGTTCTCCATCAAGCACTCCACCGAAGTGGACATCAACATCACGCTGCAGATCCTGGGCTCTCCGGGGGAGAAGGCCTCGTCCATCCCGGGATGCAACCACACGGACTCCGTGATCAGGTACAGACTCCATTTTATTCAGAAGATGTTTCCTGTCTTCTGACAAACACGTAAAGTAAATATAAACCAGCTCCGGCTTTTCTAGCTGGAATCAAATTGATTTGCAAATAATTTAGTGTCGTACTGAAAACCCAATTTCCTAAACGCCTTCTTTGAGCCTTACATTTCCAGGAATTGAGGTCCACAGAGCTTTTATTGTTTCTTTTCAAAAGTGCAAAAGAAACGATGAAGTTAAAATGATCAATTAGACATTAAAGAGCAGAGAGAAAACTATAACGAGCTTGAATAGAATAATTCAGGTATGAAAATTAATGATTTAATCAAAGGCAGCGGCAAACCGAGAAGTCTTCAGCCTTGAATATCTGTAAATATCATCTGTAAATATCTTGCATATTAATATATATTATATGTACAGAAATACATATATTAATGTGTATGATATTTACAGAAATGCATATATTTATATGTATGATATTTACAGAAATACATATATTAATATGTATGATATTTACAGAAATACATATATTAATATGTGATATTTACAGAAGTGAACGCTGCTTCTTGGCGTGCCGTGTGGTCAGAAAGCTTCATGAAGAACATTTTGGTTCCTGGAGGCTCCGACAGAAAAGTTCCTTGCTGGCGTCCGGCTCTGAGAACTGGAAGGTCGACGGGTCGAATCCCCAAACTGACTGAGCAGATATGTGGAGGAGGAATCTGACGAGTCTCGGGTTTAAGGAACGTGGAGCGAAGCCTCCGTGTTTCTCCGCCGGTCGGATGAACTCGCGGTGACGCGTCTCTGCGTCTCTGCAGCCGGACCGCCGGGAAACTCCCAGAATAAACGTCCTCCATTATTCTCATCGTGGAAGGACCTGTCGGGTCGTTTGGTTCAATCAGTCGTTTGGCAACTAAACATGGATTGTGTATCACTTGCAAACCGCCTTGTGTGCGTCACAAAAGATATCTGGCTCATGAAGTATTTCCTTCTTTTTTTATCTGATTGCAATTATCTACGTGTGTGTGTGTGTGTGTGTGTGTATGTGTGTGTGTGTGTGTGTTCTCTCCCTGTTGATACAAAGCGACGCTCTATAAATAAAACGTTTAATGGAACGGACCACATGGACGCAACCAGTTGTCGTTATGGGATGGATCCGTCTTTTCAACAGCAATTATACGCGCATGCAGACCACACGCGGCTGGTGTTAGAAACGTTGTGCAGTTCAGGGATGTTGGCCGTCACACTTTGTGTGCGTGCGTGTGTGTGTGTGTGTGTGTGTGTGTAGATAATGACAGTGACGTTAATGGATGGTCGCAGCAGCCAGTGTTGCTGTCTGTTGAAGGTCGTCGAGCCTCTGTGTTTGCTAGATTGTTCATTATGTCGAGGTGTGTGTGTGTGTGTGTGTGTGTGTGTGTGTGTGTGTGTGTGACAGTGAGGATTGCGGAGACGAGCGGCCAATGGCGTCGGGTTTCCTCACAGCGAGCGTCGACCCCGGCCCTCGTAAATGTCAGCGTGGTTTTGTTTTCTGCAAACAATGTGAAACTGTGCAGCATAAGCTGCTTTAAGCCCTCCGTCCTCTGGCGTGTGTGTGTGTGTGTGTGTGTGTGTGACTTTGTGAAGCCCACTCCCCAAAGGCCGTGAAGACGATGTACCGAGGCTCGATCACTTCGTTGTCGGACTTCCTCTCCTCAGGTTAAACCTCCGTTATCTGGTTTCCAGCGTTTGGGAACCGAACCTTCATTTGTTCTGCAGTTCATCCGGATTCAGATTCAGATCCACGATCACAAACATGTCTGAAACGGAAACGCCGCCCGGCTCTCGTTAACGCAGCGTGCGATGAGACGAAGGCGACGGGTTTCCATTCGCTCGTCAGCTGGTTGTCACGACGATGCGTTTCAACAATGATGTTTGAGGCTTAAAGGCTCGTTTTTATGGACCGGGCTAATTTAGTCTGTTTTTCTTCCACAACACGTCTGGTGGAAAGAAAACATCCAAAATGAATTTGACTACTTTGTCTGTTTGCGTCCTTCTAAATTGACCAGAACTCACCATTACATAATACCTCATTTGCATATTTAAACTTAACATTTTGCAAAACTTGTAATACATTAAATCCTCCTCTTAATGTGAGTGATGAATTGGTGAAATGTCATGGTGATATCTACATGTATTAATGAAATAGATTAGAATAGATTTTCTTTTGTCTGACAGTATTTTTCATCCCAGCTATTATTATTAGTATTATTAGTGTGTATATCTTTCATCCCTGTTGTTGTTTTTATATTTAATTTTTTGTCTGTAAATTGCTGCTACTTCGACACCAAATTTCCCCTTGGGGATTAATAAAGTATATATTCATTCATTCATGTTCACAAAACATGTGTCTTTATCCAATATCCATGTTTTTGTTCCCCATTCACAAAAGTTCAAAAAGTTAATTTGTTATTATCAATCAAGCAGTGATTTAATAATAATCACATTGACATGTCTTAGCTTCAGAAACTCTGGTTCCTTTATGTGTCCTTACTTCCTTTCCTCTCCAGCCTTCCTACCGTTGTATCTACTAATAATAATAATAATAATAATAATAGTTTAATCTTATACAGCGCATTCGTAAGTACCCAAAGACGCTTCTAGTGTCCTTGTTGTAGGTGTTTGGCCGTCTCCTTCATCTCCCTCTCTCCCTCTCCCCCCCCCCCCCCCCCTCTCCTCTCTCTCTCTCAGGTTGCTGTCGGCGGTGTTGCGGACGTCGGAGGTCGAGTCCCGGGCGACGAGAGCGAGTCTGACGGAGCTGCTGAGTCCGCAGATGGGGAAAGACATCATGTGGTTCCTGAGACGCTGGACCAAGACGTACCTGCTGGTGGACGAGAAGCTCTACGAGCAGGTAGGAGACGCACCTGCATCATCCCCTCATCCCTCAGCCCCTCATCCCTCATCCCCTCATCCCACTGACTCCTCCCTCCTCAGATCAGCATGCCGCTCAGCACGGCGTTCGGCGCGGACACCGAGGGAGCCCAGTGGCTTGTGGGATACCTCCTGGAGAAGGTGATCAACAACCTGTCGGTGTGGAGCTCTGAGCCCGAGCTGGCCAACGACACGGTGGAGCTGCTGGTGACGCTGGTGGAGAAGAAGGAGCGGTGAGGTCATTCATTCATTCAGAGACGCGCCGGTTCTTCATCCATATCTTCTACGTTTCCTGTCATGCAACCAGAATGTCTGCTGGTTTTCTAATATACAGAATAGTATCTAAGCTTCTTTTGTTGTTGCTTCCTTTAATATTAGAGCGTTTTTAAAAGGGAATCCACTTGTTTCCTCTGTAAAATAAGAGCTTTCATGCACTAAAGAAGTTTATAATATTATCATACGTTACTCAAAGTAAACGTGTATTTTTACTACATTTTGTGTTGTTTTTCACTTCACTTAAAGCAAACAAAGACCATTTGTAATCACAATATGATGCATTATAAAAAGATTATAATGTACAAGGATCCTTGCAAAAAATATGATCTGAAGTCCTTCATAATAAGGCTTCATAATGTGTTATGATTAATAAAGTGTTCTTATTTTTTAATATGAGCAGATTAGAACAAGCTTTAAGTGTGTTTTTCTTCCTTTAAATCATTTTATTTTATGTTTTTACAAGTTACACATTACTAGAAAACCAAAAACTACAACAAATAAGTCAAATAAAGTAAAATACATAAACAGTATAGCAACCAACTATACGAACAATCAGACAAGGACAGAAAAACACGGATAAAAATCATAAATCATCATCCTCCATATTGAACCTACTATAGTGTGTTTTTAACGCAATATAGACACATGCGTTATAAAAAGGTTTAAAAAATGTTATGAAAAAGTTTTCAGACGACAAATCAATACGCAGCTTGTGACACAAGATGTATTTTTCAAAATAAAGTACGTTGTTGAAAGTACTCCTGAGGCCCCGCCCCCATCAGACTGTTAACTGAAGCTCCGCCCCCTCCCTCCCTCTCTCCAGGGCCAACATGGTGGTCCAGTGTGAGAGCTGGTGGAACTTGGCCAAGCAGTTCGCCAGCCGCAGCCCGCCGCTGCACCTGCTGTCCAGCTCAGTGCAGCGGACCCTGATGAAGGCGCTGGTGCTGGGCGGCTTCGCCCACATGGACTCTGACGCCAAGCAGCAGTACTGGGCCGAGGTACTGGGACAGGGTCGTGTGGATAAAGTATCGTGTGTGCTAGTTAGTTTCATCAACACAATAATTAATGCTAGAAATACTTGAGCTGTAACTCCACACAAGTGCATTTCTGTATAAACTTGTTTCTATTTATACCCACGGGTATCACAAACTGATTAATTTATCAATAATTTAAATAACAGATCCATAAAAAACACATACATGAGATATTTAAAGTAAATAGTAAAAAGTGTGCTGAAGAAAAATATCTAATACAGAAAAATAAGCCAAAATTAATAAATGAAAATGACACTTTCAGATACTTAATGTTAGATTTGCATAAAATGTAAAGAAAAGATAAAGAAGAAGGAAAAAGAAGAGAACTATGCACAATTACGCATCTTAAAATCTGTAAATTTGCAGAAATGAAAGTGAACAAAACATCACATGGGTGCATGATACTCGACAGTGTTTAACAATAAACGAACCTTAAAGGAACAGTAACCGAACAGGAGCCTTAAAGGAACAGGAGACTTAAAGGAACAGGAGCTTAAAGGAACAGTAACCGAACAGGAGCCTTAGAGGAACAGGAGCCTTAGAGGAACAGGAGCCTTAAAGGAACAGTAGCCTTAAAGGAACAGTAACCGAACAGGAGCCTTAGAGGAACAGGAGCCTTAGAGGAACAGGAGCCTTAAAGGAACAGGAGCCTTAAAGGAACAGTAGCCTTAAAGGAACAGTAACCGAACAGGAGCCTTAAAGGAACAGGAGACTTAAAGGAACAGTAACCGAACAGTAACCTTAAAGGAACAGGAGCCTTAAAGGAACAGGAGCCTTAAAGGAACAGTAACCGAACAGTAACCTTAGAGGAACAGGAGACTTAAAGGAACAGTAACCGAACAGTAACCTTAAAGGAACAGGAGCCTTGGAGCCTTAAAGAAACAGGAGCCTTAAAGGAACAGTAACCGAACAGTAACCTTAAAGGAACAGGAGCCTTAAAGGAACAGTAGCCTTAAAGGAACAGTAACCGAACAGGAGCCTTAAAGGAACAGGAGACTTAAAGGAACAGTAACCGAACAGTAACCTTAAAGGAACAGGAGCCTTAAAGGAACAGGAGCCTTAAAGGAACAGTAACCGAACAGTAACCTTAGAGGAACAGGAGACTTAAAGGAACAGTAACCGAACAGTAACCTTAAAGGAACAGGAGCCTTGGAGCCTTAAAGAAACAGGAGCCTTAAAGGAACAGGAACCTTAAAGGAACAGTCGCCTTAAAGGAACAGTGACACTGGGCTGACGAGGCGGGACCAGACTTATTAAATTCTCTGTTTTAGCAGCTGCTTGTGGAACGAGACCCAACAACAATCTGGCAAAGACACAGCCAGTAAATGACGTGTTAAAGTCTATAAACCAACAATGTGTTTATGTAGTTATTCTTTTAAGGAGTCTATGGGAACTAATAACATATTTAACTCAGTGAGTTTAAGATCTGACAAAGTCACTAAAAAACAGGTGAAGAGAAACGAGAGGAGTCGGACTTGTTGTGAACAAACCTCCAGCTCAGTCTCAGACAAATAAAGGACAACAGTAGATTTGTTTATTAAATTATTATTTTATTGAAGATTATTACAAACATAAAGTGGCTTTGTCTGTCTTATATCTTATTGCAGCAATGTTGCTTTAAACATTTTTTTATTCAAAATAACTACATACATTTAATTAATATATGATAAATAAATAAAATGTATATATTAAAAATAAATACATGAAAACAATAAAACCATAAAAATTCATTATAACACATAAGTAAGAATTGAGTACAAACTTTTTTTAACGATGTTTCATGAGGAAGATCTTGGATAAATAATAATGCTAATAAATAAATAAGAAACCAAACACTTTTATTTAACTTGTTATATTTATTCTATAAATGAAACCATGAAGATGGAAACGTTGTTGACTCCTTCAGCCCAAAAAGAATTCACAAACCTTCATAAAGTTATTCATTGGTTTGTTTCCCTCATATTTAAACTATTGACTGGACTGAAAACAAATTAAAAACTAAATTCTGACCAACAACCGGCAGCCAATGTGTGTATTTTGATAAACTAGTTTTTGTTGACAGAAATTCTCCAGCAGCCTTTTTTAAATACAAAGAAACTAGTTCTGCAGCCTCCAGTCGGGAGGAGGAGGATGATGATGATGATGATGATGGAGTCTTCCTCCCGCATCAGAACCGGATCCTTTATTTGATCCTCGAGGTCTTTTGTCTCAATAGACCGACGGCAGTAAATGTGGTGCAAAGCCACGATGACTCCAGAGTAATTATGGGGGAGGAGGAGGGAGAGGAGGGGGGGAGAGGAGGGAGACGACAGCTGCTCACTCCTGCAGCTGCTGTCTGAACCTGGGGGGGGAAGGGATGGGGGGAGAGGAGGAGAGAAAGGGAAGGAAGGAAAAGGAGGAGAAGGAAGAAAGAGGAGGAAAGGGGAAGGAAGGAAAAGGAGGAGAAGGAAGAAAGAGGAGGAAAGGGGAAGGAAGGAAAAGGAGGAGAAGGAAGAAAGAGGAGGAAAGGGGAAGGAAGGAAAAGGAGGAGAAGGAAGAAAGAGGAGGAAAGGGGAAGGAAGGAAAAGGAGGAAAGGGGAAGGAAGGAAAAGGAGGAGAAGGAAGAAAGAGGAGGAAAAGGGAATGAAGGAAGTGGAGGAAAAAGGAAGGAGGAGGAGGAGGAAGGGGAAGGAAGAGAAGGGAATGAGGAAGGAAGAGGAGGATACGGGAGGGAAGGGGAGGAGGATTAGGGAGGGAGGGAAGCGAGGAGGATAAGGGAGGAGGAGGAGGAAATGGGAAGTAAGGAAGAGGAGGGGAAGAGGAGGATAAGGGAGTGAGGGAGGAAGGATAAGGGAAGGAAGAGGAGGATAAGGGAGGGAAGAGGAGATACAGAAACTGTACTTTTCGTTCCATCGCTGCTTTAAAAGAGAACGATGCCTTTTGATTTACAATAAAACATAAAAAGTTCCATTAAATGTGATAATTAGCGGCTAAATAAAGTGAAGAATGCCACTGAAATATCTTTAAGCGTTGAAGAGGTAACGCGATGCCCCTCCCCCCCCCTCCAGGTGCTTCATCCTCTGCAGCAGCGTTTCCTGAACCTCATCAACCAGGAGAACTTCGCTCAGATCAGCCAGGAGGAAAACGTCAAGCGGGAGATCGTCGCCACGCTGGAGGCGCTGTGCGGCATCGCCGAGGCAACGCAGATCGACAACGTGGCCTCGCTCTTCTCCTTCCTCATGGACTTCCTGTCCAGCTGCATCGGCCTCATGGAGGTGAGGAGGAACGAGGGAACAGGGAAACTCGAGCCTTTTAAACGAGTCTGTTAGGTTTTACTTCTGTTTTCTGGCTCTATAGACACACATATATGTATTTATATATATATTTATATATATATTCTGTGTCTGCAGGTCTACAGCAACACGCCCGAGACGATCAACCTCATCATCGAGGTGTTTGTGGAAGTGGCTCACAAGCAGATCTGTTACCTGGGCGAGGTGAGAAAGAACCAAACGACTCACAGGCTGAACTTCTGCTCTTTGTTGTTGTTGTTTTGTACAAGATGGTGACGCCAATAGTTTCACTGAGGACAAACCATGATGCACTTTATCTGGGTTTAAAAAGCTGTTTCATGGTCATGGCTTTTTAGGGTTTCATTAGAAAGATGATAGACTTTTAAAAGTGGGTCTTCAAATACTTTTTCATATTTTAACACTTTAATTGGGTAAAACTTCTTCTTTTGTGACAAGCTCTTTGTATTTTAAAGTGTCTCTTAAAGTTAAGTTATGTATTATTATTATAGTTTATCGGTTCTATACTTTCACACGGGAACATAATACATCTTTTATGTATGAATCAAGAAATAAAATGATGCGTTTCAGTCCGTCTGTGGCAGGAAACACACAAATATAGAAGTTTCAAAGGGTTAAAGTCTCTCTCTCCGTCCAGACCAAGTCCATGAAGCTGTACGAGGCGTGCCTGACGCTGCTGCAGGTTTACTCCAAGAACAACCAGAGCAGGAAGAGGAACGACGCCACGGCGGAGGAGGACCAGTACCAGGACCTGCTGCTCATCATGGAGCTGCTCACCAACCTGCTGTCCAAGGAGTTCATCGACTTCAGCGACACCGGTGGGTTGAAGCACCCGTTCCTCCTCTTCAGGAGTCGTTCCTCTCTGTTGTGAGGCCTCAGGAGCATTTAGCTCCATTAAAAACATAAACGTTTGATTATATTTCACGACGAGAAACCTCGTCTCCGGTTGTTTTATTCCACACGACCAGACTGCATGTTTAACGGCCGTCGGGACACAGCGCCCTCTGCTGGAGGTTGTGATGTATCACAACTACAATGGAAATGTATTTACTTTCTTTTTTTATTTCATGTATTTTTTTAATTGCATAACTTTTATTTAGTTTCACTTCACGACATAATTAAGTCTCTTCGTTTTACTTCCCAGTAACGACCCTGCCTCTGTCTTTAAATGTGTACTAAGAGGAGAACGTTGGTGTTCTTGTGTTTTCAGACGAGGTGTTTAGAAACCAGGACCAGGAAACGCCGGCGTCCAGCCGGACGGTGTCGGCAGCAGACGTGGTTCTTTACGGCGTGAACATCGTGCTGCCGCTCATGTCTCAGGACCTGCTCAAGGTGGGCGCCGCTCCTCGCCGGGTTAATTATGAAGGATGAAGTGACGACTTCTCAGACTTTCATAGAAACTATTTCTTTAAAGCGACGAGAGAAGTATATCATGTTGTAGAGAGTTCAGAGGTTTGAGTCGGCAGTTAAAATAATATTATACACACCTTTACATTCCAGTACTACAGTAGCTGCTGATTCATTTTCTTTCTGGATGAACACATGCATTCATTTGAATACAACTTTATTAATCCAGTCCAAACAAACAAAGAACAGAAAGTTAAGGAGCTGTTTTAGAAATAACTCAAGTGACATAAAAGTCATAAAAAATGATTTTCTGTCAGTTAAAATCTCCTCCCTGTTCTCCCTGTTCTCCCAGTTCCCCTCCCTGTGTAACCAGTACTACAAGCTCATCACCTTCATCTGTGAGATCTTTCCAGAGAAGATCCCTCAGCTGCCTGAAGACCTGTTCAAGAGCCTGATGTTCTCCCTGGAGCTGGGCATGACCTCGTATCCTCCGCTGCCGGCTGCTCATTATGGTGCAGTTATAAGGACGCGCGTTTATTAATAAGGATTTTATGGTTTTCTTAAGGAGTCTGGTGCTCAAACACTACCGCTTTAGTCCACAGGGGGCGCCAGAATCAACACAACATGAAAGTTCCTTCACTTCTGTTTTTACAACTCTAACGTTGTTTTAGAGTTATTTATGTTTGTAAACAACACTAAACTTCATTTGATTTTTAAAGGAAATACACGTTAGTTTAGTGAAACTTCAGTGAGTGAAATGAAGAGAACTATCTGCTAGATGTATAACCCGCTAGATTAATAACCCGCTAGATTAATAATCCGCTAGATTAATAATCCGCTAGATTAATAACCCGCTAGATATATAACCCACTAGATGTATAACCCAATAGATTAGTGACCCACTAGATATATAACCCACTAGATGTATAACCCAATAGATTAGTGACCCACTAGATATATAACCCACTAGATGAATAACTAGCTCTCTGGGTAGGTGTGTGTTCCTTAACGTGTGTTCAGGATGAGTTCAGAGATCAGTCAGCTGTGTTTGGAGGCTTTGTCTCCGCTCGCTGAGCAGTGCGCCAAAAACCAGGAGAAGGACACGCCCCTTTTCATCGCCACCCGCCACTTCCTGAAGGTAAAGCTCACCTGAGACTGAGGGTTCTCTCACGTTGTGTTCCCTTCTCACGTTGTGTGTGTGTTCCCTTCTCACGTTGTGTGTGTTCCCTTCGCACGTTGTGTTCCCTTCTCACGTTGTGTGTGTGTTCCCTTCTCACGTTGTGTGTGTTCCCTTCTCACGTTGTGTGTGTTCCCTTCTCACGTTGTGTGTGTTCCCTTCTCACGTTGTGTGTGTGTTCCCTTCTCACGTTGTGTGTGTTCCCTTCTCACGTTGTGTGTGTGTTCCCTTCTCACGTTGTGTGTGTTCCCTTCTCACGTTGTGTTCCCTTCTCACGTTGTGTGTGTGTTCCCTTCTCACGTTGTGTGTGTTCCCTTCTCACGTTGTGTTTCCTTTCTTACGTTGTGTGTGTTCCCTTCTCACGTTGTGTGTGTTCCCTTCTCACGTTGTGTGTGTTCCGTTGTGTGTGTTCCCTTCTCACGTTGTGTGTGTTCCCTTCTCACGTTGTGTGTGTTCCCTTCTCACGTTGTGTGTGTTCCCTTCTCACGTTGTGTGTTTTTCCTTCTCACGTTGTGTGTGTTCCCTTCTCACGTTGTGTGTGTTTCCTTCTCACGTTGTGTGTGTTCCCTTCTCACGTTGTGTGTGTTCCCTTCTCACGTTGTGTTCCCTTCTCACGTTGTGTGTGTTTCCTTCTCATGTTGTGTGTTTTCCCTTCTCACATTGTGTGTGTTCCCTTCTCACGTTCTGTGTGTTCCCTTCTCACGTTGTGTTCCCTTCTCACGTTGTGTGTGTTTCCTTCTCATGTTGTGTGTTTTCCCTTCTCACGTTGTGTTCCCTTCTCACATTGTGTGTGTTCCCTTCTCACGTTGTGTTCCCTTCTCACGTTGTGTGTGTTTCCTTCTCACGTTGTGTGTGTTCCCTTCTCACGTTGTGTGTGTTCCCTTCTCACGTTGTGTTCCCTTCTCACGTTGTGTGTGTTTCCTTCTCACGTTGTGTGTGTTCCCTTCTCACGTTGTGTTCCCTTCTCACGTTGTGTGTTCCCTTCTCACGTTGTGTGTGTTTCCTTCTCACGTTGTGTGTGTTCCCTTCTCACGTTGTGTGTGTTCCCTTCTCACGTTGTGTGTGTTCCCTTCTCACGTTGTGTTCCCTTCTCACGTTGTGTGTGTTTCCTTCTCATGTTGTGTGTTTTCCCTTCTCACATTGTGTGTGTTCCCTTCTCACGTTCTGTGTGTTCCCTTCTCACGTTGTGTGTGTTCCCTTCTCACGTTGTGTGTGTTCCCTTCTCACGTTGTGTGTGTTCCCTTCTCACGTTGTGTGTGTTCCCTTCTCACGTTGTGTGTGTTCCCTTCTCACGTTGTGTGTGTTCCCTTCTCACGTTGTGTGTGTTCCCTTCTCACGTTGTGTGTTTTTCCTTCTCACGTTGTGTGTGTTTCCTTCTCACGTTGTGTGTGTTTCCTTCTCACGTTGTGTTCGTTTCCTTCTCACGTTGTGTGTGTTCCCTTCTCACGTTGTGTGTGTTCCCTTCTCACGTTGTGTTCCCTTCTCACGTTGTGTTCCCTTCTCACGTTGTGTGTGTTTCCTTCTCATGTTGTGTGTTTTCCCTTCTCACGTTGTGTTCCCTTCTCACATTGTGTGTGTTCCCTTCTCACGTTGTGTTCCCTTCTCACGTTGTGTGTGTTTCCTTCTCACGTTGTGTGTGTTCCCTTCTCACGTTGTGTGTGTTCCCTTCTCACGTTGTGTTCCCTTCTCACGTTGTGTGTGTTTCCTTCTCACGTTGTGTGTGTTCCCTTCTCACGTTGTGTTCCCTTCTCACGTTGTGTGTTCCCTTCTCACGTTGTGTGTGTTTCCTTCTCACGTTGTGTGTGTTCCCTTCTCACGTTGTGTGTGTTCCCTTCTCACGTTGTGTGTGTTCCCTTCTCACGTTGTGTGTGTTTCCTTCTCACGTTGTGTTCCCTTCTCACGTTGTGTGTGTTTCCTTCTCACGTTGTGTGTTTCCTTCTCACGTTGTGTGTGTTCCCTTCTCACGTTGTGTGTTCCCTTCTCACGTTGTGTGTGTTCCCTTCTCACGTTGTGTGTGTTCCCTTCTCACGTTGTGTGTGTTCCCTTCTCACGTTGTGTTCCCTTCTCACGTTGTGTGTTTCCTTCTCACGTTGTGTGTTCCCTTCTCACGTTGTGTGTGTTCCCTTCTCACGTTGTGTGTGTTCCCTTCTCACGTTGTGTGTTTCCTTCTCACGTTGTGTGTTTCCTTCTCACGTTGTGTGTTTCCTTCTCACGTTGTGTGTTTCCTTCTCACGTTGTGTGTGTTCCCTTCTCACGTTGTGTGTGTTCCCTTCTCACGTTGTGTGTGTTCCCTTCTCACGTTGTGTGTGTTCCCTTCTCACGTTGTGTGTGTTCCCTTCTCACGTTGTGTGTGTTCCCTTCTCACGTTGTGTGTGTTCCCTTCTCACGTTGTGTGTGTTCCCTTCTCACGTTGTGTGTGTTCCCTTCTCATGTTGTTTCCTTCTCACGTTGTGTGTTCCCTTCTCACGTTGTGTGTGTTCCCTTCTCACGTTGTTCCCTTCTCACGTTGTGTGTGTTCCCTTCTCACGTTGTGTGTTCCCTTCTCACGTTGTGTGTGTTCCCTTCTCACGTTGTGTGTGTTCCCTTCTCATGTTGTTTCCTTCTCACGTTGTGTGTGTTCCCTTCTCACGTTGTGTGTGTTCCCTTCTCACGTTGTGTGTGTTCCCTTCTCACGTTGTGTGTGTTCCCTTCTCACGTTGTGTGTGTTCCCTTCTCACGTTGTTTCCTTCTCACGTTGTGTGTTCCCTTCTCACGTTGTTTCCTTCTCACGTTGTGTGTTCCCTTCTCACGTTGTGTGTTTCCTTCTCACGTTGTGTGTGTTCCCTTCTCATGTTGTTTCCTTCTCACGTTGTGTGTGTTCCCTTCTCATGTTGTTTCCTTCTCACGTTGTGTGTTCCCTTCTCACGTTGTGTGTGTTCCCTTCTCATGTTGTTTCCTTCTCACGTTGTGTGTTCCCTTCTCACGTTGTTTCCTTCTCACGTTGTGTGTGTTTCCTTCTCACGTTGTGTGTGTTCCCTTCTCACGTTGTTCCCTTCTCACGTTGTTTCCTTCTCACGTTGTGTGTTCCCTTCTCACGTTGTTTCCTTCTCACGTTGTGTGTGTTCCCTTCTCACGTTGTGTGTGTTCCCTTCTCACGTTGTTTCCTTCTCACGTTGTGTGTGTTCCCTTCTCACGTTGTGTGTTCCCTTCTCACGTTGTTTCCTTCTCACGTTGTGTGTGTTTCCTTCTCACGTTGTGTGTTCCCTTCTCACGTTGTTTCCTTCTCACGTTGTGTGTGTTCCCTTCTCACATTGTGTGTTCCCTTCTCACGTTGTGTGTTCCCTTCTCACGTTGTGTGTTCCCTTCTCACGTTGTGTGTTCCCTTCTCACGTTGTGTGTTCCCTTCTCACGTTGTGTGTGTTTCCTTCTCACGTTGTGTGTTCCCTTCTCACGTTGTGTGTGTTCCCTTCTCACGTTGTGTGTTCCCTTCTCACGTTGTGTGTGTTCCCTTCTCATGTTGTTTCCTTCTCACGTTGTTTCCTTCTCACGTTGTGTGTTCCCGTCTCACATTGTGTTCCCTTCTTGCCTCAGCTGGTGTTTGACATGCTGGTGCTGCAGAAGCACAACACTGAGATGACGGTGGCCGCCGGAGAAGCTCTCTACACACTCGTGTGCCTGCATCAGGTGAGTCCTCACACACCGTCTGACACCTGGCAGGTTATTTATATGTGAGGGGCTGCGCTGCCCTCTAGTGGCCGATCTGCGTCATAGCAGATCATTAAGATGATAAAGTTGTTGTTTCTGTCACGTTAATGGACCAAAAATATTTATACATGTACAAAATAAACTATTACATAATGAAAAAATAAATCAAAACATTAGTTATATGTGCAATTTTTTCATTTATTTTTTTGGTGTATATTTTTTTTATATATCTTTAGGGCTGAACTATTAATTACATTTTTATCTAACGCAATATTGCCTTCAATTTACAACTTACAGGAGGACATATGTTTGATAATATATCATATACATATATATATGATATATTACCATTTTAAACGAAGTATTAAATAAACACCTTCCATCTTTGTTTGATTCAGATCGATGCAAAAAGCACACCACAATAATTTGATCATGTTTTTCAATGAAAATGAGAATGTCAACGTTAAATATTCCCTCTAAAATGGATAATCGTATAGTAATTGCAATGTTAGAAACAAATAGTATTTTAAATTAAAATTGTATTATTTATGTATGTGTATATATGTGTATATCTCTGACGCTCCTCCTCTGCAGGCGGAGTACTCGGAGCTGGTGGCGGCGCTGCTCTCGTCGCAGAGAGACGCCGTCATCTACCAGCGGCTCGCCGCCGCCTTCACCACGCTGGCGGCCAGCAGCTCGCCGCCCATCATGGACCGCAAGCAGAAGGTCGCCTTCCTCAAGAGCCTGGAGGAGTTCGTGGCCAACGTGGGCGGCTTGCTGTGCGTCAAATAACCACAACCCCCCCCGCCCGCCTGGTCCCTAAGAACTCTGGGTAAAGAGCCAGCTGGAGGTCGGCTCTCGACCCGCTGAGGGATCCGCCTGAATGTTCTCACCTCCTCGGTATT
>NC_136589.1:2748483-2750983 GCF_910589615.1 Taurulus bubalis | reverse complement strand
ATATATATGTATATACATATGTATATATATATGTATGTATGTATATATATGTATATACATATGCATATATATGTATGTATGTATATATATGTATATATGTATGTATATATACATGTATGTATATATATGTGTATATATGTATGTATATATATGTGTATATATATGTATGTATGTATATATGTATGTATGTATATATATATACATGTATATATATATATATATATATATATATATATATATATATATATATATATATTTATTTGTGTGTGTGTGTGTGTGTATATATATATATATATATTTGTGTCTATGTAAGTAGACGGTGGCATGAAAACCAAATACTTTAAAGTACAAGTACTTTCAGTAAATGTACAGTTTCGTTCCTCCACTCCGTGACTTTAGATATTTTCACCCATCTAGGTGTGTTTTCAGGAAGTGAGGTTACTTTCTGTGTCAAATGTTCCAAATCCCAAAAAAAAAAAAAAATCAAATTTAAAATCAAATTCAGGTTTGACTTAAATCAAACTATAATGTCTGAAGAGTTTTTCCAACAGATTAAAAAATAAACATCTTATTTGTTTATCGGCTGAATAGAATTATAAACCAACCAAAGTGACTGAGGTAGAGACCGGAAACTCTTTCCCTGGTGTAAGGACGCAAAGCCCGTAACGAGTATTTTGTCCCTCGTCAGAGTCCGTACTTTCTGAAACTACGTCATCATTCCGCGACATTCCGCGTTCACAACACAGCAGCGTGGAAGAGCTTTAAGGGACCAGTTTCAGTTCAGGTAGTTTCACCTTCATATCATAACACCAGTGGCCTCGTTGAGTTTGTAAGAAGCGGATTATTCATCGGTGACGAATTTTATATTTAATTAGAAGTTTATTCTCAGAACAGTCATTCATTATTCATCTTCTATACTTAAATACGTACCGCTACTCAAATACAAGTATTAAAGTGTCTGCATCCAAATATACAACACTATATAAGTACTACTTTTCTAGTGTGTATATGTGTATATGTATTATTAAGAAATGAGTATTTTTACTTTTGATGCTTTAAGTATATTTTGATGCAGACACTTTTTGTACTTATCGTATATATATATGATGTATTATCAAAAACTTAAAATAAAATAAAAATTGTAAATTGAAGGCAATATTGCGATTGATGAAATGTAATTAATTGTTCAGCCTTAAAAATATATAAAAAATATATATACACCAACAAAATAAATACAGAAATTGCACATAACTATTGTTTTGATTTCCTTTTTTCATTATGTAATTATTTTGTATATGTATGCATTTTTTTTGTCCATTGAGATGACAAAAAAAACAACATTATCATCTTAATGATCTGCTATAGAGTTATGCGCTATGACGCAGATCGGCCACTAGAGGGCAGCGCAGTCCCTCCTTATTCCCCAGTATTTATTTATACTTAAATCAATGTATACATTACATATACATATATATATATTAATTAAATAATCCAAATTTAAATATATAAATTAAATAAATATCTATATACATACTTAAATTACATACATTAAATATATATATATATATATATATATATATATATATATATATATATATTTATTAGTGGATTATTAATGTGTTTATCTCTTTAATGTTGCAGCCGGTGAAGCTCATTATAATAACTTAATGTTTAATTTTTTTTTGGAAACCAACATTAAATATATATATATATATATATATTATATAAAACTACATCTATATATTCTACTGTTTGGAGGAAAACATTCAAAACCAGCAGCAATCACATTTTCATGCAACAATAATTGTAAATCAATTAGATTATAACTAATCAATATTCATGACTTCAGCCATGAGCGACGGCGGCAGCGACGACGACGTCCCGGCGCTGTCGGCTCAGACGCTCGCCGCCCTGCAGGAGTTCTACCAGCAGACCAGCAGCCCGCCGCCGGAGGACCAGTTCGCTGTGGGAGCAGTGGAGGAGGACTGGGTGAGCTCACTGGTTTCCTTTTTGCATCTTCTCTTTTTTTGTTGAGACTTTTTGTTGTGAACTAAATCTTTAAGACTCAACTAAAAGTTCAAATTTGACTTTTTAAATTTTATTATCACAATTATTATTGTTATCATTAAGTTCTGTTTCAGAGCACCTCCGAGTGTTTTAAAGCTGTGTTCACATTATATCTAATTTTAAATTAGTCATTTGAGTAAATTATTAGTTGTAGGAATATACACAGAATATATCAGAATATATTAAATATATATTTATATATATATATTTTTTATATGTGAATATTTATATTACAAATTAAATATCGTTTGTTTGTTTGTCGGATAAAAAACATATATGTGTGTGTGTGTATATATATATATATATATATATATATATATATATATATATATATATATATATATACAAACTTTAAAAAAATTCCAATCAGAAGAGTATATATATATATATATATATATATATATATATATATATATATATATATGTATACATA
>NC_136589.1:2635983-2745983 GCF_910589615.1 Taurulus bubalis | reverse complement strand
CGCCAGTTTTCAATCAAACGTGTAAATTCTGGTGTTTGTCACGCTTGATGATGTCATCAGGGTTATCGCAGGCTGGGCTTGGAGAACCTTTTCTTTCAATTTTTACACAAAGTCTGCATGTGTTACAAACTTGGGCAGCAGAAAAAGGGAAATGTGAGGTCCAGAAGAAATCTATACAAAGTTACGGATATTTTGGCCTCATCTGCTTTGATTTTGACAGTTCTTTTTAATAAAAATCGGTGTCTTTTGAGTTCCTGAACTTTTATGGAAGAATCAGAAAATTTGTGTCCCAATAAATGAGTTGGCATCATGAGAAAGTTACAAACAAGAGACGGTGAGCCAGAAGAGACCTGAAACTAAACTTTAATGGCTTTAAAACAGACATTTGCTTTAAAATCCTCACACTCTGAATGGTGACCAGTGCATTCAGGGAATACACATAAATAAAGTCTCTTTTACAGTCTTACAAGTTAATAATCAAGCTGCAATTAAGACCCCTTAAAAAGTCATAAAATTGTGTATCTTGTTTTCAATGTATTTATACAATAGCATTGGAGAAGCGTGCTCGCTCCACCAATCATTAGCAGTGAAGAAGAAGAAGTGAGATTTTACGGTCCGTTGCGTCGGCGATGTTCTTCGACTGAACAGTTTGACTGGTTTATAGCGTCCGTACCACTAATGCATCACCTTTACCTGGAAAGTTTACATGTTTTAACTGTTTAATGGAAAACTATACTAAGACTTTTTATGGTTGTTGAAAAACAGCTATTTATTTTTTTGAATGTTTGAAATAAAGATATAATAATCAATTAAAATTTGCTTCTGACGGAGTCTGGAAAAATGTCTTAAAAAGGTGTACAGCTGTGGCGCTGCAGCTTCTTTGATTGATTGATTGACTCTCAGGTGCCCCAAGAGACACATTAAGCAGTGATTGGATGCAGGTGTCAATAAATGCCACCTGTCTGCTGCACACACTTACAGAGCAGCTTCAGGGCAGTTGTGTTACTAGTGCTTTGAACAGGCGGCTTGAGTTAGAACACAGAAATGGCTTGTGGAGTTCATTTAGGGTAAGTTGTTTTGCAGCTATTTTAAGTCTTTGTTGAGTTTCTGGACCATGTCTGACTAGATGTTTTGTCTGCAGGATTTTGCTGATTTGTTTAGTTCAAGCAGAGCATGTGCGTTGTTTGTGGGCTACACAAGGTGAGCAACACATGTCACTGTCACGTATCTGTGTGCTTTTACTAGCTGTAGATTTAAAGTCTTGTTTCTCTTGCAGCTCGGGGACAAACCGGCAACACACATGTTGGCTTCTCTCAACAAAGGGGAGGATTTGGTGGCAGCTATTCCCAAAATCAACTCAGACAGGCCTCTGGTTCTCCTGGCTCAGCCCAGAGCAGCAGCTTCAACACAGACCCTGAAGTTAGCACTGGTTATAGCCAGAGATTTCCCAGTAGCCGCTACACACAAACTGTTTCACAGCCAGCTAAAGGTGGCTATGCTCCAGTCAGGTTGGCACAGAGCAGCTCTGAGTCAAGACCTAACTGGAGAGCGACCAAGTTGAATCAGGGAAATGTTCAGAAGATGCCTAAAAAGCAGCCATTTGGCATTTCTTCTCTTGCTGGTGGCAGTTCACTCAGCAAGTACGACCAGACTGCGATTAGCAAGAAGAGAACTCGGCCAGTTCAGCAGGGTGCACCAGGTACTAGCCACTATCGGTCCAGCAGTTCTGCATCTCAGAGTCCTAGAGAAAGCTTCAAGGCTTCAGCTGTTTCTGAAATGCCAGCCTCCTCTGGGAGGAAAGGTTATTCTAAGTCTTCCAGCCAGTCGAGCACAGGTGCTGCTGCGTCACGAAGAATCCCTGTTCGGACGAAGACCTCAGCCAGTGCCGCTGCTAGAAGAGTGTCTTCACGTCGTAACTCTAAACCTAGAAATGACCCCAGCCAGACTTGGGCTGGGACCTCATACCCAAGCAAACTGGTTCCTGTGAATGTCCGTAACCTCCCTGCCTCCAGGACCAGCAGCGTGGAGACCTCTGGTCAGGGGTTCTCTCCTTCCAGAACCCAGAACATCCCTCAGCGCTTTGGTGGCTACGCTATCAGACGGCTGAAGGAACCTGCTGACCAGAAGGTGGTGAGTGTCAGGAAGCAGCAGCAGCAGGCCTACGTGGCCCCCCAGCGGCCCCTTGCTCCCCAGCAGCAGCCCTACGTGGCCCCCCAGCGGTCCTCTGCATCTTACAAACCACAGGTCCAGAGTGTCCATCAGGAGCCCAGATGGAAGAGGATCAGGCCCCGTGTGGGACAGTAGCAGGTGAGAGCTTCATTACATCTTGCTGTTCTATTTTCTTAAACGTGGTTTCTAACTTTGTTCCGTCTTCTTCCAAATAGGTGCAGCAGGAGTCCTGGGATGAATGACTAGTGTTTTTGAATAAAAGAAACGTAACATTTTACATCTTGGTTTGTGTCTTAATTCCTCTTTGCTGTGTGCTAGTAAATGACCAGCATGTGTGCATAATGCTGACGGTTTGGCGTAAAGATCAATTTAAAGAAATTTCACAAGGGTGGGAAACAAACTGTTTAAAGAGGCTTGAATACAAATCTGGTTCCTACGTAGGAAACGTGACTGGTGTTGCAGACTGAAGCTTTAAGCCTACCTCCTAATATCAACTCTTCATTACAGTCTTTACAGGCCTTTGCAATTCCCTCTTTTCTAATTTCAGATGACTACTGAACATTTTTCCTCCGTACATTATCTGGCATCACAATTCTAGGCAGTTAATGGTGCATTGGTTTGTTCGTAATATGACTTTACATTATAGGCCTTATGTTAACCATACGTCCACACTACTACTACTCTGCATCATCAACATGGTGACGGTGTTTGAGTGGCTCGGCGACGTTGTCCGGGGCAAAAGCCCCTGGTAGGGTCTCCCAAGGCAAATGGGTTTCAGGGTAGGGCCCAGACTAAAAGCAGTTCCAAATACCCTCATGGATAGTGGCCCACGGACTTCAGCCACCTCGCCCAGAGCAGTTAAATCAGGGCAATCTCCTGAAGGCAGATCCAGGAAGGGTGAGCGCCTGGTGGCCTTCCAAAGAAACAACATAAAGCATTGGGGTCGCTAGCGAGGAAAGCGCTGGAGGTGGAGTGGTACCAGCTAGATGTAGTTGGGCTCACCACCACGCACAGCTCTGGAACCAAGCTCCTGGAGAAGGGTTGTACTTTTGAGTTGCCCAGGGTGAGACTCTCGAGCCCCCGCTATTGGACTTCTGTGCTAACCACGGTTTGTCCATAACGAACACCATGTTTGAACATAAGGTGGCTCATAAGTGTACCAGAACACCTTAGACCGGGGGTCCAAAAGCGCCTTGTGGCAAGGCACTGGGTGGATGATATCCGCCCTGAGATTCTGAAGCTGTTGGGCTGCCTTGGCTGGCACGCCTCTTCAATGTCGCATGGGGGTCGGGAACAGTGCCCGTGGACTAGCAGACAAGGGTGGTGGTTCCCAACTTCAAAAAGGAGGACCAGAGTGTGCTCAAACTATCGGGCTATCTTGGGATCGCCTCTCTGCTGTTTGCGGATGATGTGGTCCTGTTTGCCTCCTCGGACCGTGACCTCCAGCATTCACTGGGGGTTTGCAGCCGAGTGTGAAGCGATGAGTCAGCACCTCCAAATCTGAGGCCATGGTGCTCTGCTAGAAACGGGTGGATTGCTCCCTCCAGGTGGGGACGGAGTGCCTACCCCAGGCGAAGGAGTTCAAGTATCTCTGGGTCTTGTTCACGAGTGACGGTAAGATGAAGCGGGAGATCGACAGGCGGATGGGTGCGGCTGCAGCTGTAAAACCGGCGCTGCACCGGACAAATGGCCCTGCAGTCTCATGCTGTGTTTTGGGGTTTGTCGAGGCATTTACTTATGCTAATTGGAAGGAACTGGCACATGACTGTTCCACAAGGTTCTGTGTTTGGACCAATTTTTATTCACCTTAAATATGCATCCTTTAGGCAATGTCACAAAACACTACAAAAACATTTGTTATGCAAATTATAGTCTTATCAAACCAGATGAAGCTAAACTTGGAAACTATGAGGGCAGACACCGTCACCACATTTAGGAGTAGACGTTCCTCTTTGATAGCTTATAGTTTAGGGCTGGCTCAGGTTTGCCCTGGTCCAGCCCCTAGATATGCTGCTCTAGGCCTAGACTGCTGGGGGACATCTTAGGATACACTGAGCTCCTCTCGCATCTCCATCTTCTGTATGAATTCATGTACATTACTAACTTTGCTACTTCCCCGGAGTCTTTGTGCTTTTGTCTTACAGGTTTCCATTGATCGAGGTTATATTTGGACCCTGGTCTCACCTGAAACCTGTCATTTACAATACTGCTATACCACATTCACCATTATTGGTAGTTGTAACTTTTTCAGGCCTACTCATGAAACTGCTATGTTCTTCATTCTGTACACATGATATTGCACTTCCATTCTGGGAGAAGGATCCGTTTCCCTCCTGAAGGTTTCATTTAGGAGTTTTTCCCGGGTCCGATCCCGGGACAGAAGATGTGTACAGATGGAGGCAAATGTCATTTTGGGCTAAGTAAATCTATTTAAAGTATGCAACAGGAATTGTAAATGTTCAACTGTCAAGGCAAACTTGATTAAGTCATTAAATAAATGCATTACATTTTACAGTCATCTGGTCTCCCATTTATGTTGCAGTCTTTGAGCCGGGTTGTAATCATAAGGTCGACGTACAATCATTTATATAGATACCGTAGACGATTGGAGGAACAACCTCAATATTCGGAGAGAAAGAAATAGATCTTGTCTGTACAAGTTTGCCGTCACAGGCAGATTAGACAGAAGGCCCCGTCACCATTAGTCAAGCCATTTTGGGGTCCATTGGTTGCCGTTTAAGTTACCGCCCCCTTTTGCATCTTTACACGAGAAACCAAACAGTCAACATTATGCAATCAACTAGTAACACAGTTTAGAGGAATTCAGCAGACAAAGTTGCATTATATATTTGTTTTATTCAAAAACAGTCATTCAACCCAAGACTCCTGCTGCACCTATTTGGAAGAACACGGAACAAAGTTAGAAACCACGTTTAAGAAAATAGAACAGCAAGATGTAATGAAGCTCTCACCTGCTACTGTCCTACACGGGCCCTGATTCTCCTCCATCTGGGCTCCTGATGGACACTCTGGACCTGTGGTTTGTAAGATGCAGTGGTCCGCTCGGGGGCCACGTAGGCCTGCTGCCGGGGAGGAGCAAGGTGCCGCTGGGGGGCCACGTAGGCCTGCTGCCGGGGAGGAGCAAGGGGCCGCTCGGGGGCCACGTAGGCCTGCTGCCGGGGAGGAGCAAGGGGCCGCTCGGGGGCCACGTAGGCCTGCTGCCGGGGAGGAGCAAGGGGCCGCTCGGGGGCCACGTAGGCCTGCTGCCGGGGAGGAGCAAGGGGCCGCTCGGGGGCCACGTAGGCCTGCTGCCGGGGAGGAGCAAGGGGCCGCTCGGGGGCCACGTAGGCCTGCTGCCGGGGAGGAGCAAGGGGCCGCTCGGGGGCCACGTAGGCCTGCTGCCGGGGAGGAGCAAGGGGCCGCTCGGGGGCCACGTAGGCCTGCTGCCGGGGAGGAGCAAGGGGCCGCTCGGGGGCCACGTAGGCCTGCTGCCGGGGAGGAGCAAGGGGCCGCTCGGGGGCCACGTAGGCCTGCTGCCGGGGAGGAGCAAGGGGCCGCTCGGGGGCCACGTAGGCCTGCTGCCGCTGCTTCCTGAAACCCACTTCCTTCTGGTCAGCAGGTTCCTTCAGCCGTCTGATAGCGTAGCCACCAAAGCGCTGAGGGATGTTGTGGGTTCTGGACGGAGCGAACCCCTGACCAGAGGTCTCCACGCTGCTGGTCCTGGAGGCAGGGAGGTTACGGACATTCACAGGAACCAGTTTGCTTGGGTATGAGGTCCCAGCCCAAGTCTGGCTGGGGTCATTTCTAGGTTTAGAGTTACGACGTGAAGACACTCTTCTAGCAGCGGCACTGGCTGAGGTCTTCGTCCGAACAGGGATTCTTTGTGACGCAGCAGCACCTGTGCTCGACTGGCTGGAAGACTTAGAATAACCTTTCCTCCCAGAGGAGGCTGGCGTTTCAGAAACAGCTGAAGGCTTGACGCTTTCTCTAGGACTCTGAAGAGATGCAGAACTGCTGGACCGATAGTGGCTAGTACCTGGTGCACCCTGCTGAACTGGCCGAGTTCTCTTCTTGCTCATCGGAGTCTGATCGTACTTGCTGAGTGAACTGCCACTAGCAATAGAAGAAAGGCCAAATGGCGACTTTTTGGGCATCTTCTGAACATTTCCCTGATTCAACTTGGTCGCTCTCCAGTTGGGTTTTGACTCAGAGCTGCTCTGTGCCAACCTGACTGGAGCATAGCCACCTTTAGCTGGCTGTGAAGCAGTTTGTGTGTAGCGGCTACTGGGAAATCTCTGGCTATAACCAGTGCCAACTTCAGGGTCTGTGTTGAAGCTGCTGCTCTGGGCTGAGCCAAGAGAACCAGAGGCCTGTCTGAGTCGATTCTGGGGATAGCTGCCACCAAATCCTCCCCTCTGTTGAGAGAAGCCAACATGCGTATTGCCGGTTTGTCCAAGAGCTGCAAGAGAAACAAGAGTATAAATCTACAGCTAGTACAATCAAATATACATGACAGTGACATGTGTTGCTCACCTGGGGTAGCCAACAAACTACACACATGAACTAAGCAAATCAGCAAGATCCTGCAGACAAAAGAAACAATCAGAAATGGTACAGAAACTGAAGAAAGACTTAAAATAGCTGCAAAAAAACCCTACCCCAAATGAACTCCACAAGCCATTTATGTGTTCTAACTCAAGCAGCCTGTTGAACGCACTAGTGACACAACTGCCCTGGAGTTGCTCTGTAAGTGTGTGCAGCAGACAGGTAGCATTTATTGACACCTGCATCCAATCACTGCTTAACGTGTCTCCAGCGTGGACCGCTGTGGTGCTGCAGCTTCCTGGATTGATTGATTGATTGATTGGTTCATTGACTCTCAGGTGCCCCAAGAGACACATTAAGCAGTGATTGGATGCAGGTGTCAATAAATGCTACCTGTCTGCTGCACACACTTGCAGAGCAGCTTCAGGGCAGTTGTGTCACTAGTGCGTTGAACAGGCTGCTTGAGTTAGAACACAGAAATGGCTTGTGGAGTTCATTTGGGGTAAGTTGTTTTGCAGCTATTTTAAGTCTTTGAGTTTCTGGACCATGTCTGACTGGATGTCTTGTTTTATCTGCAGGATTTTGCTGATTTGTTTAGTTCAAGCAGAGCATGTGCGTTGTTTGTGGGCTACACAAGGTGAGCAACACATGTCACTGTCATGTATATTTGATTGTACTAGCTGTAGATTTATACTCTTGTTTCTCTTGCAGCTCGGGGACAAACCGGCAACACACATGTTGGCTTCTCTCAACAAAGGGGTGGATTTGGTGGCAGCTATTCCCAGAATCAACTCAGACAGGCCTCTGGTTCTCCTGGCTCAGCCCAGAGCAGCAGCTTCAACACAGACCCTGAAGTTAGCACTGGTTATAGCCAGAGCTTTCCCAGTAGCCGCTACACACAAACTGTTTCACAGCCAGCTAAAGGTGGCTATGCTCCAGTCAGGTTGGCACAGAGCAGCTCTGAGTCAAAACCTAACAGGAGAATGACCAAGTTGAATCAGGGAAATGTTCAGAAGATGCCTAAAAAGCAGCCATTTGGCCTTTCTGCTTCTATTGCTGGTGGCAGTTCACTCAGGAAGTACGATCAGACTCCGATTAGCAAGAAGAGAACTCGGCCAGTTCAGCAGGGTGCACCAGGTACTAGCCACTATCGGTCCAGCAGTTCTGCATCTCTTCAGAGTCCTAGAGAAAGCTTCAAGTCTTCAGCTGTTTCTGAAATGCCAGCCTCCTCTGGGAGGAAAGGTTTTTCTAAGTCTATGAAGTCTTCCAGCCAGTCGAGCACAGGTGCTGCTGCGTCACGAAGAATCCCTGTTCGGACGAAGACCTCAGCCAGTGCCGCTGCTAGAAGAGTGTCTTCACGTCGTAACTCTAAACCTAGAAATGACCCCAGCCAGACTTGGGCTGTGACCTCATACCCAAGCAAACTGGTTCCTGTGAATGTCCGTAACCTCCCTGCCTCCAGGACCAGCAGCGTGGAGACCTCTGGTCAGGGGTTCTCTCCTTCCAGAACCCAGAACATCCCTCAGCGCTTTGGTGGCTACGCTATCAGGCGGCTGAAGGAACCTGCTGACCAGAAGGAAGTGGGTTTCCAGCAGCAGCAGGCCTACGTGGCCCACCAGCGGTCCCTTGCTCCCCGGCCGTCCTCTGCATCTTACAAACCACAGGTCCAGAGTGTCCATCAGGAGCCCAGATGGAAGAGGATCAGGCCCATGTAGGACAGTAGCAGGTGAGAGCTTCATTACATCTTTCTGTTCTATTTGCTTAAACGTGGTTTCTAACTTTCATCTTCTTCCAAATAGGTGCAGCTGGAGTCCTGGGATAAATAACTAGTGTTTTTGAATAAAACTATATTTAATTTTACATTTTGTGTTCTGAATTTCTCTTAGCTGTGTGCTACTAAATGCCCAGCATGTCTGCATACTGCTGAAGGTTTAGTGTGTAGAGATGCATTCAAAAGAGAAATGAAACCGTTTCAAAGGAGACAAATGGACCCAACCGGCTTAACAAACACAAATCTGTTTAGGGCCCCATTGTCTAATCTGCCCCGTTACATTAAACTTGTACACACGCTAATGTAATGACAACTTGTTTGGTGTTCACAATAGGGCGTTAAAGAGTCAAAACCTGACTAAGGGCCAGGCTGAAGCTTTAAGCCAACCTGACTAATACCAACCCTTTCACTACGATTACTAAATCAATTCCAAACTAGACATACCTCAGGTTTATATTATCAGGTTTGAGATTAAATGGTTCACAATGTAAGGCATGAGTTAATTGTGTATTTCATTTACTACATCTTTTGGCGCATGAAAGGGTGTTTGTATATGGGTTTACAAAACCTCCACGTTAGGAGAGGGATACCTCCACTGAGTTCTGATTAGAGATACCTTTAGTTTAATATTTTGCAATGTTGTAATTTATAATGTATTTACGTTGTCCTGCAACTTCCTGATAAAATAATCTGATTTCTCTTGATGTCACTGCCCTGGCATCCAGCAACACCAGGAGAAATGAGTTCTCAGCCTGGCGGGCAGACAGTCATAATATTTAATAGTAGGCTTAAGCCTGATTCTTAACCAGAGGGCCGCCAAAAACTTTCCGTTTTCAACTGTGGGCCGTGGGAACGCATAGGTAATGAATTGAAGGCAGTAGAGAAATTACTGTTATCCATGAGACGCTCAGTTACAATACAGCTTCCCACCACTTGGTGGCGGTAATGCGTCAGTCAGTTGTTTAACAAGCTCTAATATGCCGAAGAAGACAGCCAGCCGTTAGCCTGTAGCGAAAGTTAGAAGTATGTAAAACGAAAACAAGACGAAAGTCCTGCTGAACACCCCCTCAAACGTCTAAATGTTTGAAGTATAATCCTGACTTCACGAAGTAGGGCTTCATGAACCTGTGTGGAGTGTGAGCTAACGTTAGCTAACGCTTCCCTCGCTAGCTAGCGCAGCACGCAAGGCTTCACAGCTAAATCTGTATCTAGAGACCAAACATCCAACGCTCGTGAGAAAGCCGGTGGGGTTTTCCAAGAGAGGACGATGGGCTCCAGATGCAGGAAAGTTCTGTCACTGGCTACTCCAAATGTGCTGTGAAAGCCAGCTATCACAGATATAAAGAGCAATTTCTGGCTCTGCAAACATGAAGACTGCTGAAGCATATCATTCACAGATAAGGCTATATATTAATTTGCACTTTATTTCAATGTTAGTTTACTTAATTTAGAATTGTGCGCACTAATATTTGCCCAATAATTGTGAACACAGATTCTCCTAAGAAAGTAAAAACCTCTCTTTTGCCATCTTACGTTCAGGTTTATTAACATTGGATTAACCAAGAGCACTGTAGTTGTTAAATACAATTAATCCTAAAAAAAAAAAAAACTTCCCTAATTGTGCAGTGCATTTATTTCCACATTTATCAAATCTCCATTTTGAGAATCTCCCTTGTTTGTTGAAAAATCTAATTATTAGTTATGTGTTAAAATGCCTGATTTGAGCCTTTAAGTTATTGTATTAGCTTGATTTGCTCCATGACTTGTATGTGCAGGTTGGCACACATGATCAATAAATCTTTGTGATGATCACATTGAATCATGTCATTTAACAAGGTTTTTGCTTTGAGCTAGTCAATAAATGAGTTTACTTTTACAGTCATCTGGTCTCCCATTTGTTTTGCAGCCTTTGCGCAAGGTGGCAATTCAAAATTGTCTTAATGTATAGATCGTTGTAGACTGAGAATCCCTCGTCTGAATAAATTTGCCGTCACGGGCAGATTAGTCAATAAAGCCCCAACACAAGAGCCAGACTTAAAGCATTCAAAACGTTTTGGAGCCATTTGTGTCACATTTTTCGCCATTTGTTAAAAATTTTTAAACGCACCTTTACTCACTAGACGACGCCAAACCTTCAGCATTATGCAGACATGCTGGGCATTTACTAGCATCACACATCTGAGAAGAACTAAAGACACAATACAAGATGTACAATTAAATACATAATTTATTCAAAAACACTAGTTATTCATCCCAGGACTCCTGCTGGCCTATAATGGAAGAAGACGGACAAAGTTAGAAAACATGTTTAAGCAAATAGAACAGCAAAACGTAATGAAGCACTCACCTGCTACTGGCCCACACGGGCAACCCTAACCCCGCTGAGGGGCCACGTAGGCCTTTTGCTGCTGGGGAGGAAGGGGCCGCTGGGGGGGCCACGTAGGCCTTTTGCTGCCGGGGGGCCACGTAGGCCTTTTGCTGCCGGGGGGCCACGTAGGCCTGCTGCTGCTGGGGAGGAAGGGGCCGCTGGGGGGTCTTTTGCTGCCGGGGGGCCACGTAGGCCTTTTGCTGGGGGGCCACGTAGGCCTGCTGCTGCTGGGGAGGAAGGGGCCGCTGGGGGGTCTTTTGCTGCTGGGGAGGAAGGGGCCGCTGGGGGGCCACGTAGGCCTGCTGCTGCCGGGGAGGAAGGGGCCGCTGGGGGGCCTTTTGCTGCTGGGGAAGAAGGGGCCGCTGGGGGGCCACGTAGGCCTGCTGCTGGGGGGCCACGTAGGCCTTTTGCTGCCGGGGAGGAAGGGGCCGCTGTGGGGCCACGTAGGCGGGCTGCTGGGGGGGCACGTAGGCCTGCTGCTGCCGGGGAGGAAGGGGCCGCTGGGGGGCCACGTAAGCATTTTGCTGCTGGGGAGGAAGGGGCCGCTGGGGGGCCACGTAGGCCTTTTGCTGCTGGGGAGGAAGGGGCCGCTGGGGGGCCACGTAGGCCTTTTGCTGCTGGGGAGGAAGGGGCCGCTGGGGGGCCACGTAGGCCTTTTGCTGCTGGGGAGGAAGGGGCCGCTGGGGGGCCACGTAGGCCTTTCGCTGCTGGGGAGGAAGGGGCCGCTGGGGGGCCACGTAGGCCTTTCGCTGCTGGGGAGGAAGGGGCCGCTGGGGGGCCACGTAGGCCTTTCGCTGCTGGGGAGGAAGGGGCCGCTGGGGGGCCACGTAGGCCTTTTGCTGCTGGGGGGCCACGTAGGCCTTTTGCTGCTGGGGGGCCACGTAGGCCTTTTGCTGCTGGGGGGCCACGTAGGCCTTTTGCTGCTGGGGGGCAAGGGGCCGCTGGGGGGCCACGTAGGCCTGCCGTTGGGGGGCAAGGGGCCGCTGGGGGGCCACGTAGGCCTGCCGTTGGGGGGCAAGGGGCCGCTGGGGGGCCACGTAGGCCTGCCGTTGGGGGGCCACGTAGGCCTTTTGCTGCCGGGGAGGAAGGGGCCGCTGGGGGGCCACGTAGGCCTGCTGCTGCCGGGGAGGAAGGGGCCGCTGGTTCTGGCTAGTACTTGGTGCACCCTGCTGAACTGGCCGAGTTCTCTTCTTGCTAATCGGAGTCTGATCGTACTTGCTGAGTGAACTGCCAGCAGCAATAGAAGCAGAAAGGCCAAATGGCTGCTTTTTAGGCATCTTCTGGACATTTCCCTGATTCAACTTGGTCGTTCTCCTGTTAGGTCTTGACTCAGAGCTGCTCTGTGCCAACCTGACTGGAGCATAGCCACCTTTAGCTGGCTGTGAAACAGTTTGTGTGTAGCGGCTACTGGGAAATCTCTGGCTATAACCAGTGCTAACTTCAGGGTCTGTGTTGAAGCTGCTGCTCTGGGCTGAGCCAAGAGAACCAGAGTCCTGTCTGAGTTGATTTTGGGGATAGCTGCCACCAAATCCTCCCCTTTGTTGAGAGAAGCCAACATGTCTGTTGCCGGTTTGTCCCCGAGCTGCAAGAGAAACAAGACTTTAAATCTACAGCTAGTAAAAGCACACAGATACATGACAGTGACATGTGTTGCTCACCTTGTGTAGCCCACAAACAACGCACATGCTCTGCTTGAACTAAACAAATCAGCAAAATCCTGCAGACAAAACAAGACATCCAGTCAGACATGGTCCAGAAACTCAACAAACGCTGAAAATAGCTGCAAAAAAACAACCTACCCTAGATGAAGTCCACAAGCCATTTCTGTGTTCTAACTCAAGCAGCCTGTTGAAAGCACTAGTGACAAGCTGCTCTGTAAGTGTGTGCAGCAGACAGGTAGCATTTATACCAATCACTGCTTAATGTGTCTCCAGGTGCTGCAGCTTCCTGGATTGATTGATTGATTGATTGATTGACTCTCAGGTGCCCCAAGAGACACATTAAGCAGTGATTGGATGCAGGTGTCAATAAATGCCACCTGTCTGCTGCACACACTTACAGAGCAGCTTCAGGGCAGTTGTGTCACTAGTGCGTTGAACAGGCGGCTTGAGTTAGAACACAGAAATGGCTTGTGGAGTTCATTTGGGGTAAGTTGTTTTGCAGCTATTTTAAGTCTTTGTTGAGTTTCTGGACCATGTCTGACTAGATGTTTTGTCTGCAGGATTTTGCTGATTTGTTTAGTTCAAGCAGAGCATGTGCGTTGTTTGTGGGCTACACAAGGTGAGCAACACATGTCACTGTCATGTATCTGTGTGCTTTTACTAGCTGTAGATTTAAAGTCTTGTTTCTCTTGCAGCTCGGGGACAAACCGGCAACACACATGTTGGCTTCTCTCAACAAAGGGGAGGACTTGGTGGCAGCTATCCCCAGAATCAACTCAGACAGGCCTCTGGTTCTCCTGGCTCAGCCCAGAGCAGCAGCTTCAACACAGACCCTGAAGTTAGCACTGGTTATAGCCAGAGATTTCCCAGTAGCCGCTACACACAAACTGTTTCACAGCCAGCTAAAGGTGGCTATGCTCCAGTCAGGTTGGCACAGAGCAGCTCTGAGTCAAGACCTAACTGGAGAGCGACCAAGTTGAATCAGGGAAATGTTCAGAAGATGCCTAAAAAGCAGCCATTTGGCCTTTCTTCTTCTATTGCTGGTGGCAGTTCACTCAGGAAGTACGATCAGACTCCGATGAGCAAGAAGAGAACTCAGCCAGTTCAGCAGGGTGCACCAGGTACTAGCCACTATCGGTCCAGCAGTTCTGCATCTCTTCAGAGTCCTGGAGAAAGCTTCAAGTCTTCAGCTGTTTCTGAAACGCCAGCCTCCTCTGGGAGGAAAGGTTATTCTAAGTCTTCCAGCCAGTCGAGCACAGGTACTGCTGCGTCACGAAGAATCCCTGTTCGGACGAAGACCTCAGCCAGTGCCGCTGCTAGAAGAGTGTCTTCACGTCGTAACTCTAAACCTAGAAATGACCCCAGCCAGACTTGGGCTGTGACCTCATACCCAAGCAAACTGGTTCCTGTGAATGTCCGTAACCTCCCTGCCTCCAGGACCAGCAGCGTGGAGACCTCTGGTCAGGGGTTCTCTCCTTCCAGAACCCACAACATCCCTCAGCGCTTTGGTGGCTACGCTATCAGACGGCTGAAGGAACGTGCTGACCAGAAGGAAGTGGGTTTCAGGCAGCAGCAGGCCTACTTGGCCCCCCAGCGGCCCCTTGCTCCCCAGCAGCAGACCTACGTGGCCCCCCAGTGGTCCGCTGCATCTTACAAACCACAGGTCCAGAGTGTCCATCAGGAGCCCAGATGGAAGAGGATCAGGCCCCGTGTGGGACAGTAGCAGGTGAGAGCTTCATTGCATTTTGCTGTTCTATTTGCTTAAACGTGGTTTCTAACTTTGTTCCCTGTTCTTCCATATAGGTGTAGCAGGACTCCTGGGATAAATGACTAGTGTTTTTGAATTAAAAATGTGTTTAATTTTACATCTTGTTTTGTGTGTTAAATTCCTCTTGGCTGTGTGGTGATACTAAATATCCATCATGTCTGCATAATGCTGACTGTTTGGTGTATAAAGGTGCCTTTAAAAAATGTTAACAAAAGAAACTGTTTCAAGAGTCACAAATTGGCCCAAAATGTCTTAAATGCCAGTATATCTGGCAGCTATGTTGGAAAGGTGGTGGGGCTTCATCTGCCTGTGATGGCAAATTTATACAGACGAGGGATTCTTTTGTCTCTCCAAATATTGATGTGGGTCCTCAGTCTACAAAGATATATCAATTATTGGGCTAGACTTTAATTGCCTGCCGGCTCAAAGGCTGCAAAACAAATGGGAGACCAAATGACTGAACAAATTCATTGAATAACTTAAACCCGTTTGCTTTAAGGCATTCCAGAGTTTTGTTTGCCTTGACAGTTAAGGATTTATATTTTCTCCATAGCATCCATCAGAAACCGTTTATTTGCCAGGAATGTTTACACAAACGAGGAAGCTTTCTAGGCGGAAGGTGCATACATTAGACGAGACAAACGATCAACGACGGCAACAGTGCAATGGGTATTAAATTATAAGGAAGTGCTTGGACAAACCTAACGTTTATGTGCCTGGTACAGACTATCTTAATATTTTAGCAACTTATTGCTTAAAACCAATAGTCTTATTTTTACATTGTTTGTTGTTCAAACATTGGCTACCTTACTTAGCTGCTAGTGATGGCTTTGTTCTCTCCTTCTGCTCTCTTGCTCAGCGTGTTACTTGTTTAGCCATTCCCCTGCCTCTAATGATAACTGTACATGTAATAAGCGTAGTTTATTTGCTAGGTTGAAAGCAGTACTCTTTGCGTTAGATGCTCAGACGTTAGCTACATTAACCAGCCCAATCCCCAAAGTCGGTGTGGACCCTTTAGCTTCTGCTAGCGTGAGCGGTTTCCTGGGAAAGCCCGCGAGCAGCCGGGACACTGCACAGGGTTCATGCACATTTTGACCAATGGATTTCCATGACCAAACATTTTGGGTTATATACATAAAGTGAGTAAATGTAGTCTTTAAACTAACAATGAGAATACAACGCATACAGTAAACCATGAATGAGACAATAGTTTGTTTAAAAGAATAAACATTTATATAGATGTATGCCTGTTTATATTTTGAGTTCCAAGACTTTTCCAGGTTTTCCATGATTGTAAGAACCCTGGTGGATGACTGAACGAAGGAAGCAGAAGTCCAAGCGGCTCATTGGTCACCACCAGCCTCTTCACGTTTCTCACCGGTTCTCCCCACTCAACGACACACCCGCTGAGAAACCAACTTTAGTTAGTCCGTAGTCAGACGTGAAGATAACGAAGCCAGGGACCACAGTCAAATGCATCCCTAGGGGGCGACGTTGAGTCTTATTTAAAACTGTTGGCCAAGGATAAACGTAAATACAGTAAGATTGTAATCCACCTCAGCGGTAATTACTCACAACTTCGCCACTCGGAGGTCAGTAAAATGTGGAATCGGTGTGTGCGTAGGGCAACACAATCTCGGACTCTGTAGATTTCTTTGGCCCGCTCCCAAATACGGTCAATGATGAGATGTATAGCCGCATGTCATCATTTCACCGTTGGTTGTCAAGGTGGTGTCCAGCAAACAATGTGGGCTCGTAGATAATTGGCAGACTTTCTGGAGGAACCCAGGTCTGATCAGGAGAGACGGCATTCATCCCACTTTCGATGGAGCGAATCTCCTTTCTGCAAATATGCCCAAGTTTATTGGTGGGCTTAATCATGACAGTCCAGGGTTCAGACCAGGAAGCAGAAGCAGAGTTGTCTTACACCCTTCTCTGCATTTCCTTTAGGGCAGGTAACCACTCTAAACTCTATAGAGACTGTGTCTGTCCCACGGCCACTTAAATTACTTAAATCAAAAATAACCTGAAGAGGAGTTATAGAAAATAACCTCATAAAGGTCAACACCACCATTGCAAAAGTGCAACTTTTTTTTTTTTTCAAATCTGTCTTCTAAAGCTGTATTTGTAAATTAATTAATATCAGACAATCACATTGATTTATTTTGTCTTACCAAAACCTGTCATGAAGAATATGTCAGCCTAAATCAATCAACTCCTCCAAGTCATATTAATACTCACATCCCTCGAGACACCGGCCGAGGAGGTGGAGTAGCTGCCAACTTTGACTCGAGCCTATTAATAAATCCTAAACCTAAATTAAACTACAACTAATTTGAAAGCCTTGTTCTCAGTCTTTCCTGGAAAGCAATACAGACAATTATTTGTATATAGTGTACCGGGCACCTGGTCCGTATTCTGAATTTCTGTCTGAATTTTCAGAGTTTCCGTCGGGTTTGGTCCTTAGAGCTGATAGGGTTGTTTTGTGGGTGATTGTAATATTTATGTGAATGTCGGCAATGATAGCCTTAGTGCTGCATTTATCTAATTGTTGGCTTCGATTGGCTTCTGTCAGAGTACAGGAACCGACTCACTGCTTTAACCACACCCTCGACCTTGTTCTTGCATATGACGTTGACGTGGAGCATTTAGTGGTCTTTCCACAGAACCCTCTTTTATCAGACCATTGCCTTATAACTTTTGAGTTTATACTACCACTCTTGTAACGGCGTACACTCTGTACGGCGTTAGGCAAAAGCTTCTTCACCGGATGTCTAACTGACGGTCCTGTAGCTACATTTAAAGAAGTGATTCCTTCTGCGTTTGTCGATGGTGCTACTGGCTCACTAAAAATTACACTGGACTTAATAGACCCCTCTAAAACAGAAAATAATTAAACAAAGGAGGCTCCCTTCATGGTATAACCCTCAGACCCGCAAATTAAAGCAAACATCACGGAAGCTTGAAAGCATATGGCGTTCCAATTATTTTGAAGTATCTCGGTTAGTTTGGCGGGATGATCTGAGAACATATAAGAAGGCCCTCTGTAATGCCAGAGCAGCCTTGTGATCTCCGTCTACCGGTCCATCCTCAGGTGGAGTGGCCATGGAGGCGGCTGTGAAAAAAGTGAAAAATAAGAGTCATCTGAGATTTTAGTACCACTTCACTATTTACACTGAAACAACATTGAAAATGTGAACATCTCTCTCTGTTTAAAGTTTTCTTCATTTCAAATATTTTCTGTAGTTTTGTTTTTCCTACGTTTTAATCATAATGTTAAAGTTAGTCACACTAATAAATAAACATTAAAATTAGTCATTCAATTTAAACAATTTAATAAAAGCAAAACAAAGTTGATACATTTTTCTTTTTATTTGTATGAAATCATTAAATCAATCAAACTGATGAGCACATTATCAATATATCTCAGAATCATGTTGAACAAATCCTCCAATCGAATACAAAGTTAAATACTTTCAGTTGTATATGTTATTGAATTGTAATGAATCAGAAACTTTCAATACATCTGTTTGTCTGTGATTTAAACATGCTCCCATTTCTTGAACTCTGTTTATTGTTTAATGTTATGCACCACCTGCATGACAAATTCCTTGTATGTGAAAACATACATGGCAATAAATGGTTCTGATTCTGATAATCAACACCTGACATCATCACTCATTAAAACTGACATCATGATCAGAAACATAAAGATCATCAGATAAAAGGTTCAAACTTCATTCTTGTAGAAATGTTATACAATGAGCCAAAGTGATTTACAGAGAAAACCAACATAAACAACAACCTTTAAAAACTGAACATTTATTAATTCATTGATTCATTACGGCTCGTTCATTTTCAGTAGAAACTCAAATCAATAAGTTGTGAATACATGAGAAACAAATCAATAATCACATGAATAGATGCGCCGCGTTTGGTGTTAACACAGCATTAGGGATTCTGATTCTTTGGTTAAGATTGAACAAGAAAATAAACGGCTCCCCGCTGGTTGCCTGAATCCGAATGCTGTCTTCCTCTTCATCTGCCTCAACAATAATAGAACTGAACTTCCTATGCACACAGTTTTACTTGAGAATAATATGATTATGTTTGCAATACACCTAACACCTGCTGGGCTTCCTATAAGAGAGATGACCAATGAGAAACTGGTTTGAGTTTGGAGGTGTCAGGTCAAAGGCCAGAGGTCTTCATTCAGAGTTCAACTGTATCATTGTCTCTTTTGTTTCATGCTTTTTTTAATGGCTCTTTCTCCCAATGCTGCTACTACTCCCACGACTGCTGCTCCTATTCCTACTCCTGCTGCTCCTATTCATATTCCTGCTCCTGTTCCTGCTGCTGCTGCTGCTCCTGTTCCCACTGCTGCTGCTGCTCCTGTTCCCACTGCTGCTGCTCCTGTTCCCACTGCTGCTGCTCCTGTTCCCACTGCTGCTGCTCCTGTTCCCACTGCTGCTGCTCCTGTTCCCACTACTGCTGCTGCTCCTGTTCCCACTACTGCTGCTGCTCCTGTTCCCACTACTGCTGCTGCTCCTGTTCCCACTGCTGCTGCTCCTGTTCCCACTACTGCTGCTCCTGTTCCCACTACTGCTGCTCCTGTTCCCACTGCTGCTGCTCCTGTTCCCACTGCTGCTGCTCCTGTTCCCACTGCTGCTGCTGCTCCTGTTCCCACTACTGCTGCTGCTCCTGTTCCCACTGCTGCTCCTGTTCCCACTACTGCTGCTGCTCCTGTTCCCACTACTGCTGCTCCTGTTCCCACTACTGCTGCTGCTCCTGTTCCCACTACTGCTGCTGCTGCTGCTCCTGTTCCCACTACTGCTGCTCCTGTTCCCACTGCTGCTGCTCCTGTTCCCACTACTGCTGCTGCTCCTGTTCCCACTACTGCTGCTGCTCCTGTTCCCACTACTGCTGCTCCTGTTCCCACTACTGCTGCTGCTCCTGTTCCCACTGCTGCTCCTGTTCCCACTACTGCTGCTGCTCCTGTTCCCACTACTGCTGCTCCTGTTCCCACTACTGCTGCTGCTCCTGTTCCCACTACTGCTGCTGCTCCTGTTCCCACTGCTGCTCCTGTTCCCACTACTGCTGCTGCTCCTGTTCCCACTGCTGCTGCTCCTGTTCCCACTACTGCTGCTGCTCCTGTTCCCACTACTGCTGCTGCTCCTGTCCCCACTGCTGCTGCTGCTCCTGTCCCCACTGCTGCTGCTGCTCCTGCTGCTGCTCCTGTTCCCACTGCTGCTGCTCCTGTTCCCACTACTGCTGCTGCTCCTGTTCCCACTACTGCTGCTGCTCCTGTCCCCACTGCTGCTGCTCCTGTTCCCACTGCTGCTGCTCCTGTTCCCACTGCTGCTGCTCCTGTCCCCACTGCTGCTGCTCCTGTTCCCACTACTGCTGCTGCTCCTGTTCCCACTACTGCTGCTGCTCCTGTTCCCACTACTGCTGCTCCTGTTCCCACTACTGCTGCTGCTCCTGTTCCCACTGCTGCTCCTGTTCCCACTACTGCTGCTGCTCCTGTTCCCACTACTGCTGCTCCTGTTCCCACTACTGCTGCTGCTCCTGTTCCCACTACTGCTGCTGCTCCTGTTCCCACTGCTGCTCCTGCTGCTGCTCCTGTTCCCACTACTGCTGCTGCTCCTGTTCCCACTGCTGCTGCTCCTGTTCCCACTACTGCTGCTGCTCCTGTTCCCACTACTGCTGCTGCTCCTGTCCCCACTGCTGCTGCTGCTCCTGTCCCCACTGCTGCTGCTGCTCCTGCTGCTGCTCCTGTTCCCACTGCTGCTGCTCCTGTTCCCACTACTGCTGCTGCTCCTGTTCCCACTACTGCTGCTGCTCCTGTCCCCACTGCTGCTGCTCCTGTTCCCACTGCTGCTGCTCCTGTTCCCACTGCTGCTCCTGCTGCTGCTCCTGTTCCCACTACTGCTGCTGCTCCTGTTCCCACTGCTGCTGCTCCTGTTCCCACTACTGCTGCTGCTCCTGTTCCCACTACTGCTGCTGCTCCTGTTCCCACTGCTGCTGCTCCTGTTCCCACTGCTGCTGCTGCTCCTGTTCCCACTGCTGCTCCTGCTGCTGCTCCTGTTCCCACTACTGCTGCTCCTGTTCCCACTACTGCTGCTGCTCCTGTTCCCACTACTGCTGCTGCTCCTGTTCCCACTACTGCTGCTCCTGTTCCCACTGCTGCTCCTGCTCCAGTTCCCGCTACTGCTTTCCACACCACGAATGCTACTACTGCTACTCCTGCTACTGCTGCTCCCACCAATAAATAAGGCTTCAATCTTTTCCATGCTGCCTTATTCACCTCATCATCAACGGCCTTCTGGTTCTTTTCTTTTTTAAAGAACAGGTTCTTTTCTTTTTTAAAGAACCGGTTTCGTTCTTCCTTCACAAACGTCTCACCCATCTTGAACATGTCGCTGGTGAAGTGTTGTCCACCATTAGCTGTGACCATCTCATCTACTTTAGTCAGGAAGGTTCTGACCTGATCTCTTTTCCTATTGGCTCTGTTGTCAAACACACAGTATCTACCACCACACCAGGAGACCAGCTGTGACACATGAGGGTTGGACCGGATCATCTCCTCCATGCTCTGGCCCTTCAGCGCGTCTCCATGAGTAAAAAGAACCATAGAGTACTTCAAAGCCTCGCTGGTGAACAGTTTTGGAAGTAGCTCAAACAGTTGGACGTCAGCGTTGGTGATGGTGCTTATTCTGACCACAATGACAAAGGCATGTGGTCCAGGACTGGCTGTTAGAATCATCTTCATGATCTCCAGGTACAGCTGCTCAGGAGTCAGAACTTCATCAGTGAATCCTGGAGTGTCGACCACTGTGACCTCACAACCCTCCACGAGGGCTGACTGAGAAATACTCTCAGTACTGACTGAATCAAAGCCACAGCCTGATTTAAACCCCTCTTTCAATCCCAGGATGGTGTTGCCTGATGAACTCTTTCCTGCTCCTGGTCGGCCGAGCAGGACGACCCTCCTGGCTTTGGAGACATCAGCTGGAAGACAGAAAACATATAAAAACAGATGAGCTTGCCTTCTCATTACTACAGTCTGCAAACTGATGGGAACATAAACATAAACAATAAAGAAATGTGTCTGAAGCACTTTTATCCCAGAGACAGAGACACTTCCTGTGGACATGAGGGTACAAACTGTGGTCAGTAAGCAAGAACACATGAGGTTAATAACATGGTTGATATAGTGACCACCTGCCAATGTTCAAACTTATTGTTCACCAGTTTGCTCTTAACTCCAACCAGAGGTATGAGATGAAGGCTGTAACTACTAACTCCACCACAGCTGTGATAATGAACTCTGATACTGAGGCGCTTCATGTCAATCACAACATAACGGATTTACTTCAATAGAAACTTTAAGAAGTAGATCATACGATACCTGGTGACTCAGGTGGTTCCTGAGTTGTGAGGTGGCCTGACTTCATGAGCAGATCTCTGACTTGTTCTTCATCATCAACCTCATTGTTGAAGAGGTGACACGCCCCCGCAAACTTTCGAACAACATCTGGAAGTGTAGCTTCATCTTCAAAGATAAAATCTTCCAGTGACTTGTTTTTCAAACCATCACCACCAGTGAAGAGAAGGTAAGTCTTTTTCAACCCATGTTCCCCAAGGACTTTAATGGCTTTCCTCACAGACTTCTGGTCTTCCTCTGTAAACCGTCCAGCTCGGACCACCACTAGAAACAGACAACGTCTGGAGGACTGCAGGAGCTTCTGACAGTACTCTTTAATCTTCATCTTAGTTTTCTTGGTGTCCAATATTCCCGGAGTGTCGACCACTGAGATCTGTTTCCCGAAGACATTTCCTTTCTCTTCAGAGATTTCTTTTGTAACTGGTGCCAAGGCATTCTTTGACTCAAACTTTGCTCGACCCAGGATGGTGTTTCCTGAGGCACTTTTACCAACTCCTGTTTTTCCAATGAGGACTATGGTGAGATCTGGATCTGGGTTCATGTCTGACGATCAGAAAACCTGCTGAAGAAAAAGATCAGATTCAGCAAGTTAAATTATATTTGTGTAAATCTCCTTAACATGTTGTGACCTGTCTGATAGGGAGACACACAAAGCAAGGATTCATTGTTGGTCCTCTCTGAATTTTAGAATGCTTGACCCAGTCAGATGCAAATTAATGTCCCGCCCGGTCCGCCGCCCGGTCTACATAGCACCCTGATGCTTGTCCCTACAGGAGGTGGGTCCACAGGGTGGTCAGTCCAAAGTGTGGATCATTATTGAAAACTGTACGGTTATATTCAAAGCGGACCGTTATTCTGCCTAAAAGGCAGAAGAAACGACTGATTACCAAGAGAGATCTCAAGTAAGTTGTGAGTTTGTAACGGTAGAATTGTAGTAATTTAGTTTGTCAAAATTGGACTTGCACATGTATAATAAAGAAATGTTTAATGTGTACAGTACAATGCATAAGAGGGATATGATAATTAATAAGGGATATTACGAAGGATGTGTAATTGTATGCATAAGAATTTCATTGTATGGTTTTTATTACTGTATAATGATTCAGGAATTAATGGATTTTGAAGTAGGAGAGTAAAATAAGATATGGTCTGTGAATCTGCGGTGAACGGGAAGTCCTCGATCGAGTAATGTATTTACTGTTTGTCATCATCTTTTATTAAATCTTTTTATTATAACGCATTGAATTCTGGACTTTTCCCCCCGCAAACACCTGAGGATTCTTGAATACTTTTTTATAACCTAACACTAAACCTGTTCAGCTAACTCTAACCCTGTTCAGCTAACCCAGTTCAGCTAAACCTAACCCTGTTCAGCTAACCCAGTTCAGCTAAACCTAACCCTGTTCAGCTAACTCTAACCCAGTTCAGCTAACCCAATTCAGCTAACCTTAACCCAGTTCAGCTAATTCTAACCCAGTTCAGCTAACTCTAATCCTGTTCAGCTAACTCTAATCCTATTCAGCTAACCCTAACCCAGTTCAGCTAACCCTAACCCAGTTCAGCTAACACTAACTCAGTTCAGCTAGCTCTAACCCAATTCAGCTAGCTCTAACTCAGTTCAGCTAACCCTAACCCAGTTCAGCTAACCCTAACCCAGTTCAGCTAACACTAACTCAGTTCAGCTAGCTCTAACCCAATTCAGCTAGCTCTAACTCAGTTCAGCTAACCCTAACCCAGTTCAGCTAACACTAACTCAGTTCAGCTAACTCTAACCCAATTCAGCTAGCTCTAACTCAGTTCAGCTAACCCTAACCCAGTTCAGCTAACACTAACTCAGTTCAGCTAGCTCTAACCCAATTCAGCTAGCTCTAACTCAGTTCAGCTAACCCTAACCCAGTTCAGCTAACACTAACTCAGTTCAGCTAACTCTAACCCAGTTCAGCTAGCTCTAACCCTGAGAACTGGTCCACTGTCCAGTAACATCATCACAGATGTTGAATCTCAACTGAGGATATTTTGTTCAGAACGAGTGGAACTTCAGAGGATGATGTGAAGTAGTTTCATAATACAAAGATTCAATAGCACGGTGAAAGACTTCAATAAGATTAAGAGTTTAATACACAAATAAAAACAGATCGTCTGCAAAGATCAACTCAAGATTTTACAAAGAAGGTGGAATTTGTTATTTGGACTTAAAATAATAAATCCAATTCTGTGCCTCGTCTAAATCCACCAACAGAACAAATTTTGCAGGTGATGTAAATAATTCAGATTCATGTGTGAATAACTGAGCTACATGTTGTTGTGCCACTACACTCATGGCCCCTCCCTCCTTGTTGATCATGTTCTTGTGGAATGACTGTAGCTTTTTAATGTACGGAACATCAGAGTTGACGGATTTCAGACTTTAATACTGAAAAGACAAATTCATCTGTTCAACACTGCTGTGATCACAGTAAAAGAGACATTTTATACCGTAACTCATGAAACATTCTTCATGACTTCCTGGCATTTTTTGATACCTAGCACAATTTTTATGTAATTATTGTTTAAGTTTAGGAAAATGTGGCGCAGGTTAGAGTGGTGATGTCGCTACAGCACAGAGGGGCTTTGTACTAACCCCTGTATTTATATTTGTATTTTGCCATTCACTCCACAATATTTACTTTTGATGCATAATTTATATATGAAAACGTCAGAAATATTGTGCTTGTGGTACACATGCGTCGTGGAATCCAACAAACGAATACTGTTTTGTCAGCAAGCCTGAAAGCAACGTGAAGTCCGGTCAACTGCTCCATCAACCTCCATGTTAAAATGGACCACAATTTTCTCTCATGACGGAAATGTGGGCACGTTATAAACTGAAGTTACGCTCTCATTTCTAAATCCTTACAAATATTTAAGTAGACGGAAACGTTCTCAGAAGTCTTGTGCTTCTCATGAATACGTTATTTCCGCGATGGGTTTCACGGTTGTCTGTCAAATACAATAGTTTGAAAGGTTGTTTTCTCATTAAATCCACAGTCCAGTCTCCCTCTGTCACACAGCTGTTTCTAGTTAGCCAATCATGGCTGTCACCATGACAACCAGTGACACAAACGCAGGAGGCGCCAACTGACGTTGGTCAGCTGACATCCAAGACACTCATATTTTAAACTCTACAAAAAACGTTTCACACACACTTATATACAGGGCTCTCAAGTTTTTAAGACAGGTAAGAGTGACATATCCTCCCCCCCCCCCCCCCCCCAATTGGAACAGTACTTGGGCTTGGACTGATGACGTTTCAGAAGTTCACAAGTTCACAAGTACAGAGAAGTACACATATTGAGAAACGGCCAAAGGAGAATCAGCCGGTGACTGCCAGAGTGTCCTGCATGGGGTGGGAGGCGTGGTGAATTATGATGTGTTGTGTGTATTATGAGCAGTAACTATATTTAACATCTTACATCTTCATCCAGTGTCTGAATCTACCGCTCGTACCAACTGGTGCTTTCTCTTGGTGGGACAGACTTCATTTTGAAAAGAAGGAACAAAAATGAACGTCTCCATTTTGTTTCTTTGAGCTGTTACTTGGATTTAAAATGGCGCCTCTGATCAGTATTGCTTTCACTTACGCAAGAGGAAACGGTGACTCATGTTGTTCATGAAAGAGAACCACGTGAAGAACCTGCTGCAATAAAGAGAACCATGTGAAGAACCTGCTGCAATAAAGAGAACCATGTGAAGAACCTGCTGCAATAAAGAGAACCATGTGAAGAACCTGCTGCAATAAAGAGAACCATGTGAAGAACCTGCTACAATAAAGAGAACCACGTGAAGAACCTGCTACAATAAAAAAACATGTGAAGAACCTGCTGCAATAAAGAGAACCATGTGAATAACCTGCTGTAATAAAAAGAACCACACGAAGAACCTGCTGTAATAAAAAAACATGTGAAGAACCTGCTACAGTAAAGAGAACCACACAAAGAACCTGCTACAATAAAGAGAACCATGTGAAGAACCTGCTGCAATAAAGAGAACCATGTGAAGAACCTGCTGTAATAAAAAGAACCACACGAAGAACCTGCTGTAATAAAAAAACATGTGAAGAACCTGCTACAGTAAAGAGAACCACACGAAGAACCTGCTACAATAAAGAGAACCACGTGAAGAACCTGCTCCAATAAAAAGAACCATGTGAAGAACCTGCTACAATAAAGAGAACCACGTGAAGAACCTGCTACAATAAAGAGAACCATGTGAAGAACCTGCTACAATAAAGAGAACCATGTGAAGAACCTGCTGCAATAAAGAGAACCATGTGAAGAACCTGCTGCAATAAAGAGAACCATGTGAAGAACCTGCTGCAATAAAGAGAACCATGTGAAGAACCTGCTGCAATAAAGAGAACCATGTGAAGAACCTGCTGCAATAAAGAGAACCATGTGAAGAACCTGCTGTAATAAAAAGAACCACACGAAGAACCTGCTGTATTAAAAAAACATGTGAAGAACCTGCTACAGTAAAGAGAACCACACGAAGAACCTGCTACAATAAAGAGAACCACGTGAAAAACCTGCTGCAATAAAAAGAACCATGTGAAGAACCTGCTACAATAAAGAGAACCATGTGAAGAACCTGCTGCAATAAAAAAACATGTGAGGAACCTGCTGCAATAAATAGAACCTCATGAAGAACCTGCTGTAATAAGATAAAATAAGATAATCCTTAATTAGTCCCGCAGTGGGGAAATTACAGGATTACAGCAGCATTGCTAACAAGTGAATAAAAGAATAATACATAATAGAAAATCAAGTAATATAAATAAACAGTAATAGAAACAGTAAAAACAGTCAAGAAAAATATTAAATATAAAGACTGAATAGAAAAAGTATATAAAAAAAGGTACTTAAACATATTGCATGTATTGGATATTGCACCAGGTGAATGATAAAGTGTCCAAGTTCAAAGTGTTCAAAGTGATCATGTGTCAAGTGTTAGTTAGTGTTAGTTTGTGGTCTACTGGGAGCTAAGCGTATTGTGCAGCCTGACAGCAGCGGGAAGAAAGGACTTGTGGTACCTCTCCCTCAGACACCGGGGGAGAATCAGCCGGTGACTGAAGGATTTGTGCAGCGCTGAGTGTCCTGCATGGGGTGGGAGGCGAGGCTTATCATGGACGAGAGCTTTGCCATCATCTTCCTGTCTCCCACCACCTCCACGGTATCCAGAGGACGCCCCAGCACGCTGCTGGCCTTCTTTACCAGCTTGTCCAGTCTCCTCCTGTCAGCTGCAGTGATGCTGCTGCTCCAGAAGACCACTCCATAAAAGATGGCTGATGCCACCACAGAGTCAAAGAAGGTCTTCAGGAGTGCTCCCTGCACCCCAAAAGACCTCAGTTTCCTCAGCAGAACTTTTGCAGGTGGCAGTTAGCGGAGTTGTGTTTGAAGTCCGAGGTGTATATGGAGAAGAGGAATGGAGCCAGAACGGTTCCTTGTGGGGCTCCCGTGCTGCAGGACACCCGATCTGACTCACACTCCCGTATCCGCACATACTGAGGACGGTTGGTGAGGTGGTCCAGGATCCATGCAGTGAGATGGTGGTCCACCCCGGTCTGCTCCAGCTTGACCCTCAGAAGTAAAGGCTGGATGGTGATGAAGGCGCTGGAGAAGTCGTAGAACATGACTCTCACAGTGCTTCCAGCCTTTTCCAGGTGAGAGAGGCATCTCTGCAGCAGGAAGATGACGGCGTCATCCACCCCGATGCCAGGTAGGCAAACTGAAGTGGGTCCAGGGATGAGCTCACCAGAGGGCAGAGATGAGCAAGGACCAGCCTCTCCAGGGTCTTCATCAGGTGGGCTGTCAACGCCACCGGCCGGTAGCTGTTGAGGTCCTTGGGCGCGGGGTCTTTGGTACCGGTACCACGCAGGACGTCTTCCATAGTTGTGATACTTTCCCCGGCCTCAAGCTCAAGTTGAAGATGTGCTCCGCTATCCCGCACAACTGGTCTGCGCAGGATTTGAGGAACCTTGAGCTGATGCCGTCTGGACCCGTGGCCTTCCTCACCTTGATCCTCCTCAGTTCCTTCCTCACCTGGTTAAGGAACACGCTGGGGGGTGGGGTGCTGTGAGGTGTTGGAGTGGGTTGCTGGTTGTAGAATGCTGAGTATGAGAGGTGTGAAGGGGACCACATGAAGAACCTGCTGTAATAAAGAGGACCACATGAAGAACCTGCTGTAATAAAGAGAACCACATGAAGAACCTGCTGTAATAAAGAGAACCACATGAAGAACCTGCTGTAATAAAGAGAACCACATGAAGAACCTGCTGTAATAAAGAGAACCACATGAAGAACCTGCTGTAATAAAGAGAACCACATGAAGAACCTGCTGTAATAAAGAGAACCACATGAAGAACCTGCTGTAATAAAGAGAACCACATGAAGAACCCGCTACAATAAATAGAACATGAAGAACCCGCTACAATAAATAGAACATGAAGAACCCGCTACAATAAATAGAACATGAAGAACCCGCTACAATAAAGAGAACATGAAGAACCCGCTACAATAAATAGAACATGAAGAACCCGCTACAATAAAGAGAACCACGTAAAGAACCTGATGATGAGAGAACAATTGATTTAGTGAGATTCAGACAATATAGATAAAAACATTAACATCAGTTATTCATATTATACAATATCAAAATATAGTGAAATATTCAATTCAGTTTATTTTATATAGCCCAACATCACAAATACAAGTTTGCCTCGGAGGACTTTACAATCTGTACACATAACATCGCTCTCCCGGGACCTCACATCGGATCAGGAAAAACTCCCCCAAAAAAGATAGTAAAAAATCCCTTCACAGAGAAAAAGGGGAAGACACCTGAGGGAGAGCAACATAGGAGGATCCCTCTCCCTGGATGGACAGGAGAGGGAAATATGTATTCTGTTAAGTAGCTCCTATTGTCTGTTGGAACTTTCGTTCATTATTATCATCATCAGATCATTTGATTAGTTATTTGATCGGCAGAGCTGCTGTCCTCAGCGGCCATCTTGTCCCCTTGAAAGTGAAAGTAAAGTTTCACTGAAGAAAATAAAAGAAAATAAATTACGTCACAGTGTTTAAAGTTTAACTAAATGACGTCTACAGTGTTTAAGTTAAACTAAATGACGTGTAGAATGTTTTAAGTTAAAGAAACTGACGTCACAGTCCGGGTGACTCAGCCCGTCTCGACGAGAACAAAGCTGGTGCTTTTATTTTGGAGGGACCCTCGCTCTTCTGGTCGGTAGTGACTGTCAGTGTGAGATCGAGGAAGAAACGGGAAATAAGATCCACATCGCGCGCGCTGTTTTCACGTAAGTTAGTGGATATATTCCACACATATAACTATATATATATATATATATATATATATATATATATATATATATATATATATATATATATATAGATAGATAGATACACATATAACTCTATATATACACATACAACTATATATATGTACTGTATGTATATATACATGAATACACACACACACACATATATGTATATGTGTACAAACAGAAGAGAGAGATTTTGTAAACCAGAGATGAATAAGATCAAGTTTCTGTCTAGCTTCATAAACCTTTAACCAAACACAAAGTCAACATGTCAACATATCAACATATCAACATATAAACATGTCAACATATCAACATATAAACATATTAACACATAAGGATGTCCACATATAAGCATGTCAACATATAAACATGTCAACATATAAACATATATAGAGGTAAATAAGCATTGGATTATTTTTGAAAGTTATTGAATGAGGTGAAGGAGGTAAAACATATTACGTCATTAATATATATGTATGCATATAAATACATATATATATTAGGGCTGGGCACGTTAACGCGTTATAAATGCATTAACGCAGCAATCCATTAACACCGACAATTATTTTATCATGCGTTAACTGCATTTATTTATTTTTTGCATTGGAAGGCTTAGCGTTAAACAGCATTGATGCAGCAACCAGCGTCCTTTTAATCGCAACGAATGACAGCGCGTATGAGCCTCCAGACGCAGCGTCGTCAGGAGAACACAAGTTGCATGAAACGGAGCGCACTACAAAAGTGACCGCGTTACAACGTGCACCAACTGTTGCTCTCATTGAAACTACTGGATATCGCTGTAAACCAGATACATTTTGCTTACAGCAGACCAAAAACATGCAACAAGAACAACAAAAACAATAAAATTGATTGACAAACCGTTTCTAACTTTAGAACACATATTGAGTTACTTGCACAGTTCATTATATTGATGATCTGCGGGTGCTGCTTCACATGCTTTGATTGTTTCAGATTTTTTTTTTTACGTTATTGTTTGAACATGGACAAAAGAAGGAGTGGCTTGTCCCTCTAACAGGGACCCTTACTACTGAACAGACTGTTTATGTTGTTCCCTGATAAAATGAAATGTTTCTTCTGGTACCTGTTCAGAAAAAAAAGAAAACTGATTTATATACTGCAGTGGCGGGCATTGCGTTTTCAACCTAGGCCTTCAGTGCCGTATAGTCCACATCAGACCGGCCCACTGAATATACGGCGCGCTGCCCACTACACGGCACGTTCATACAGACTGTCATGTGTGGACAGCAGACACTCACTCTGCTATACGGACGATTTTTTTTGCACTAATACGGGCATGGAGGGAGGTCACACGGGGTGTGTGGACCGACCTGCAGAGCTATTTTAACCACTTTAACCACAAGAAAAAAAGGTGCTTTATTAACGGTTACTTACATTGTTTAAACCATAGGTCTCTTCTCACAAGGGTTATGGTATTGTAGCAATTTAAAGAACCTTGTGGTTGCGGAGATAATTAAGGTGCCGTTTTAAAAAACCTTTTTTGAATTATTTTTTTTAAATTAGGCGCTTTGGGCTTGGTGCGGAAACAGAGGACACTCCGTGGAGCAAGCCTCCAACCTCGCCGTTGCTTCGTAATTAACGAACAATGCATGTTGTCCAAATCAACAACCAGTCACATTTAGTTATAACAAAACAATCCAACAAAACCGCGGCACTAAAACACTGCACACACAAGACATTTCCAGCAGCTGCTGGAACCTTGGCGAGGGGAGAGGCGCGGCCCCAGTCCCGGCTCGACCAGCAGAAACAACAGCGCTGTGGCTTGTTTGTGATTAAATACGACTGCAGATGTAAAAAAAGTAACAAAACCAGCATTTCACTCAGCACATGCCCGTAACCCTCTACGCGAAAGGCGTAATCAGTAAATCCACCTGCAATTTTGCTGCTGTTTTTTAAACGTTAGTCAGAATATTCCTGCTCTGACTTGGTTTATGTTTCCTCTTGTCTCCAACAGGTTTATTGTTTCTCGCCATGGATCCAGGCCTCTCCATCGTCCTTCTGGGACACACAGGAGTCGGTAAAAGTGCTTCAGGAAACACCATCCTGGGGCGGCCAGCGTTTGACTCAAGACAAAACTTCAGATCGGTGACAACACAGATCTCTGAGGCGACTGAAACTGTGTTTGGGAAACAGATCTCAGTGATCGACACTCCAGGAATATTCGGATCTGAGACGGAGATTGAGAGATGGTGTCAGGAGCTGCTGCTGTCCTCCAGGCCGTATTTGTTCCTGGTGGTGTTCAGTGTGGGACGGTTCACCAGAGAGCAAGGGAAGGTCCTGATGGCAGTTAGCAGAGTCCTCGGGCCTCAGATGCTAAATGAGTGTCACCTGCTCTTCACAGGTGGTGATGCTTTGAAGGGCATGTCTCTGGAGGACTTTATCTGTGAAGATAAAGAAACAAAACCACACGTTACAACATTTTCAGGGAAGTGTCATCTGTTCAACAATGAAAACGGAGGACCGGAACAAGTCCGAGAGCTGCTGATGAAGGCAGGCCACCTCAGCCCGGAGCAACCACCTGACTCACCAGGTATCATAAATCATTTCACATATTTCAGTTGAGTACAGGGTTTAGCCTGAGTCCACCACGAGGCTGTGACGGACTCAGGTGATGAAGTCATTGTCTTTGAACCCGAGAGAGCTTGTGGAGCAAACGTTGTGGCAATGAGCTGCTTCTGGGTGACCACGGACATCCATTACACGACCTTCTGACAACATTTCTGTGGCCTTCATAGCTTCCTCACACGTCTTTGGAGGTGATTCATTGATACATTTGTGAAACGTCTGGTCCGTTTATCGAGCTCTGCAGGCTGCGAGATGGTCTCCTTGCAGCCTGTCAAGATGGTCTCCTTGCAGCCTGTCAAGAGGGTCTCCTTGCAGCCTGTCAAGAGGGTCTCCTTGCAGCCTGTCAAGAGGGTCTCCTTGCAGCCTGTCAAGAGGGTCTCCTTGCAGCCTGTCAAGAGGGTCTCCTTGCAGCCTGTCAAGAGGGTCTCCTTGCAGCCTGTCAAGATGGTCTCCTTGCAGCCTGTCAAGATGGTCTCCTTGCAGCCTGTCAAGAGGGTCTCCTTGCAGTCTGTCAAGAGGGTCTCCTTGCAGTCTGTCAAGAGGGTCCCCTTGCAGCCTGTCAAGAGTAGGGATGGGTATCGTTTGGGTTTTTTCCGATACCGGTGCTAAACCGATACTTTTAAAACGATACCGGTGCCTGAACCGATACTTTTTTAATGCCAAAGCAATTTGTTTTCTTCAAATTGAACAATATTATTAACTGTTTAAAGTGTACTATAGATATAAATAAATAAATACATACAAAACACGCTTCAAACTACAGCTTCAAACCTTTTAACTTCAAACTATAAAAATATATATTTAAAAAAAGAACAGACACAAGCATCAGGTGGCCTGGTGGGACCGTGTGCAACAGAACTCAGACACTGTTGGATCCTAAAACTGCTGCTTTACTGGACTACACGTCATCATTAATATCAACTGGAGAGATTTGTTCCATCAAGCAGAGGACGGACGTTCAAAAGCTCGTGCTCGTGTCTCCAGCGATCTCTGTGTGCGCGCACTGTGTGTGTGAGCGCTGGAAGCCCCGCCCCCTCGAGCCCCGCCCCCTCGAGCCCCGCCCCCTCGAGCCCCGCCCCTCGAGCCTCGCCCCCTCGAGCCCCGCCCCCTCGAGCCCCGCCCCTCGAGCCTCGCCCCCTCGAGCCCCGCTCTGCATGCAGGCAGACAGAGAGCAGAGCAGCAGTGTGCTCTGATCCGCGCTATTTTAATAATCGTTTTTAGCGTGCGGGCACCGCGCTACCTTTTTAGTATCTATATACCGTGTAACTTTACAGAGTAGTGTAAAAAAAAAAGTATTTAAATCGGCTCAGGCACCGGAAGGAAGCACCGAAATCTGCGTTGCTTTTCGGTCCGGTAGGTACCGGACGTGTTGGAACCGGTGCCATACTGGCAACGGTTCTCGGTACCCAACCCTAGTCAAGAGGGTCTCCTTGCAGCCTGTCAAGAGGGTCTCCTTGCAGCCTGTCAAGAGGGTCTCCTTGCAGCCTGTCAAGAGGGTCTCCTTGCAGCCTGTCAAGAGGGTCTCCTTGCAGCCTGTCAAGATGGTCTCCTTGCAGCCTGTCAAGAGTAGGGATGGGTATCGTTTGGGTTTTTTCCGATACCGGTGCTAAACCGATACTTTTAAAACGATACCGGTGCCTGAACCGATACTTTTTTAATGCCAAGGCAATTTTTTTTCTTCAAATTGAACAATATTATTAACTGTTTAAAGTGTACTATAGATATAAATAAATAAATACATACAAAACACGCTTCAAACTACAGCTTCAAACCTTTTAACTTCAAACTATAAAAATATATATTTAAAAAAAGAACAGACACAAGCATCAGGTGGCCCGGTGGGACCGTGTGCAACAGAACTCAGACACTGTTGGATCCTAAAACTGCTGCTTTACTGGACTACACGTCGTCATTAATATCAACTGGAGAGATTTGTCCCATCAAGCCGAGGACGGACGTTCAAAAGCTCGTGCTCGTGTCTGCAGCGATCTCTGTGTGCGCGCACTGTGTGTGTGAGCGCTGGAAGCCCCGCCCCCTCGAGCCCCGCCCCCTAGAGCCCCGCCCCCTCGAGCCCCGCTCTGCATGCAGGCAGACAGAGAGCAGAGCAGCTTGTGTGCTCTGATCTGCGCTATTTTAATAATCGTTTTTAGCGTACGGGCACCGCACTACCTTTTTAGTATCTATATACCGTGTAACTTTACAGAGTAGTGTAAAAAAAAAAGTATTTAAATCACCTCAGGCACCGGAAGGAAGCACCGAAATCTGCGTTGCTTTTCGGTCCGGTAGGTACCGGACGTGTTGGAACCGGTGCCATACTGGCAACGGTTCTCGGTACCCAACCCTAGTCAAGAGGGTCTCCTTGCAGCCTGTCAAGAGCGTCTCCTTGCAGCCTGTCAAGAGCGTCTCCTTGCAGCCTGTCAAGAGGGTCTCCTTGCAGTCTGTCAAGAGGGTCTCCTTGCAGTCTGTCAAGAGGGTCTCCTTGCAGTCTGTCAAGAGGGTCTCCTTGCAGCCTGTTGTGTTTGTCTGGATGTTTGTCTTGACCTGCAAATACATGAACTTTTGCCGTCTTCACCCTGGGAGCGTTTTAAGAAATGCAGATATAGTCTGCTTTTCACGCGACATATTTTTCGACGCTCTCTGTTGTGTGTGTGTGTGTGTGTGTGTGTGTGTGTGTGTGTGTGTGTGTGTGTGTGTGTGCTCTCACCTGTGTGTGTGTGTGTGTGTGTGTGTGTGTGTGTGTGTGTGTGTGTGTGTGTGTGTGTGTGTGTGTGTGTGTGCACGTGCCTGTGCGCATCGGGCGAACTAAACGTGCGACCATGTAGAGACAGAATTGACACACCGTCGTGTAGATAAGATAAATAACATAAGGCCATTTGGTTTGTTTAATAACAGAACAAGGTGTAGACCTGTTCTATAGGAAAGGGAACCTTTAGGGTGCCCCCCTAATATAATGGTAGGGTAAACACTGATGTGGTTATGTTGGCTCCTTCAGACCGTGACTTTCAGCAGCACCGGGGCGGTTATCAGAGAGAGTGAAAAGGTCGGGGTGAGAGTTAGACCCTCCAAGTCTGAGGCCATGGTTCTTCACCAGAATTCTGGGGATTGCTCCCTCCGGGCTTGGAGTGAGTCAAGGACTCCAAGAGGGTGAAACAGAGCATCGGATCAGCAGGCAGATTGGTGCCAGCCGAGTCCTGGACAGATATAGTTGAGAGCATGTTGATGTGGTTCTGATCAGGATCCTCCCTTTAGAAGTTTCCTAGGCATCTAACCTCATGCAACCTGCTGTCAATAAGACGCCAGAAAAGACACTTTTGAATATGGACTTGTGATTAAAAACTGCTGCTGCTTCAGCATCTGGGCACTCACTATGTTTTCTCTCTTCCAGCGAATGCTTTCAGAGAAAGGAGGGTCGTCCTGCTCGGACTAACTGGAGGAGGACGGAGTTCATCAGGCAACACCATCCTGGGATCAGAGGGGTTTAAATCAGGCTGTGGCTTTGATTCAGTCAGTACTGAGAGTGTTTCTCAGTCAGCCTTCGTGGAGGGTTGTGAGGTCACAGTGGTCGACACTCCAGGATTCACTGATGAAGTTCTGACTCCTGAGCAGCTGTACCTGGAGATCATGAAGATGACGGTAAAGGCCAGTCCTGGACCACATGCCTTCGTCATTGTGGTCAGAATAAGCACCATCACCAACGCTGACGTCCAACTGTTTAAGGCACTTCCAGAACTGTTCACCAGCGAGGCTTTGAAGTACTCCATGGTTCTTTTTACTCATGGAGACGCGCTGAAGGGCCAGAGCATGGAGGAGATGATCCGGTCCAACCCTCATGTGTCACAGCTGGTCTCCTTGTGTGGTGGTAGATACTGTGTGTTTGACAACAGAGCCAATAGGAAAAGAGAGCAGGTCAGAACCTTCCTGACTAAAGTAGATGAGATGGTCACAGCTAATGGTGGACAACACTTCACCAACGACATGCTCAGGAGCACTCAGTCAGGCGGTCGTGCTGCTGGCAGACTTTACAAAACATGGGAAGTAATTTGGTGTTTTGTAAAGTTCCACAAGTATAAAAGCTTGGGTCTCTCACTGATTCTGACTGTGATTGCAGTCCGAATCATGAATGAAAGAATCCGGAACATCTGAACTAACTATGAAAACGCCTCACGCTTTCCCATCTTGGTGTCGGAGGTATTTTAAAACAAAATCATCATCAGATAAAAAGTTGATGTAATAGGCGTGGTCATGACCCCCAAACCTAAAGGTGTAAACTTCATTCCTCCAACATGCATTCTGTATTTAGCTCCATTCGTATGACTCATTCAGTGTCATTATTATACATTATTATGAACAGAAACTAAACACTACTCCAAAGATTGAAAAACTGAATCAGAATTGATCACCAGGGGACTCCTGTGTGTTAATAACTTGATCTTTAGTTATGACCTTTGACCTCTGTTGTGTTACACTCAGCTGTACAGTGAGACAGGTATGCTGCATCCTTTAAAACTCACTGTTCACATCTATTCATGTGATTATTGATTTGTTTCTCATGTATTCACAACTGATTGATTTCAGCTTCTACTGAAAATGATTGAGCCGTAATGAATTAATTAATGTTAAATTTTTAGAGGTTGTTGTTTATGTTCATGTTGGGTTTCTCTTAAATCACTTTGGCTCATTTTATATAATTTCTACATGAATGAAGTTTGAACCTTTTATTTCTTTATGTATCTGATCATGATGTCAGTTTTAATGAGTGATGATGTCATCAGAATAGAAACAATGTCAGGTGTTGATTATTGGACGTTTCTGATTCATTATAATAATTCAATAACATATAAAACTGAAAGTATTCAACTTTGTATTCTATTGGAGGATTTGTTCAACATGATTATGAGATATATTGATCAGGTGCTGATCAGTTTGATTGATGTAATGATTTCATACAAATAAACCATGACCATGAACAAACAAGTCTTTCTTGAAACACAAAACGTTGATAAGAAACAGACTTCAACAAGTTTTTATAAACCATACCGACAGTATTTACGTAGTACTTATACACATAACGAGGCTCAGGAGCCTGCTGTCACAGTATTGACGTAGTACTTATACACATAGCAAGGCGCAGGTGCCTGTTGTGACAGTATTGACGTAGTACTTATACACATAACGAGGCTCAGGAGCCTGCTGTGACAGTATTGATGTAGTACTTATACACATAACAAGGCTCAGGAGCATACTGTCTTTGCAGGTTTGTAGTTTTCTGCCTCTTGGAACCGTTTAAAATATATAAAAAGAACAAAGTATGCAGCTACACACACATTTCTACATGAATATATATTTGCAAAAACATGAATAAATCAGAACGAGGTCAGTAAACTATAAGTAGCCTACAGATCTAACAGGAAGTGACTGTTCTGTGACTTCCTGTGGATTCTTTGAAGCCAGCTGAAAACTGTTCGACTTGACCACCCTTTTTTGACTCCGCCCCCTGATGATGATGATGATGATATTGATGATATTGATGATGATGATGATGATGCTCTCGTCTCTTTACAACGAGTCTGATGTCCGGTTCAGTAACGTTTGTCAGGGCAGCAAAGCAGCAGAGGACCGCATGTTCCATTGGGAAGCATCTTAGAGGCAATGCCGTGAGTTCTATCATGTACAAATATGTAATGTGTATATTTATATGTACTACTCGGTGAAATGCAATGTTTAAGAAGGTAGACTGAATGTTTGTATTGTCTTTGTTTAAAGCTTGTAGAAGGGAAAGAGTGACAGTAAATGGTGAAACTCACTACAACGTCTTCATTGACTGCAGTTGAACTCTGTGTTTAGTCAGTTCCAACACACTGAGAACACTACAATAAATATAGACATAAATATTAATATCTATATTTACAGAAATATAAATATGTATATATATAAATATAGACATAAATATGTATATATATATAGTGTATATATATATACATATATATATATGTATGTAAATATAGACAGAAATATAAATATGTATATATATATATATATATATAAATATAGACAGAAATATATCGCTGGGTAACCACAGTTCATTATATTGATGAACTGGGTGCTGCTTCACACGCTTTGACTGTCACAAAAACCATAGAATAGGATAGTCAGGTCACATTTAGACCCTAGAACAGAATAGTCGGGTCACATTTAGACCCTAGAACAGAATAGTCGGGTCACATTTAGACCCTAGAACAGAATAGTCGGGTCATGTTTAGACCCTAGAACAGAATAGTCGGGTCATGTTTAGACCCTAGAACAGAATAGTCGGGTCACGTTTAGACCCTAGAACAGAATAGTCGGGTCACATTTAGACCCTAGAACAGACCATGTTGCCTTCGGAGATCCTACCAGGAGCTATTTCCCCCAACAACAGGGGCCAATCAGGGTCAACTTGATTAATTGGAGATGGCTCCAGAATTTTACTGTGTAATCAGATCACACACACACACACACACACACACACACACACACACACACACACACACACACACACACACACACACACACACACACACACACACACACACACAATGAGAAGCTAACTTGTTTCACTGCCTACAGTTTCCTGTAATCCTGTTGTTTCCATGGAAACAACCATCCCAGACCAGACGTCTGTGGGTGAAGATGTCTACGTGTGACGCCCAATCAGAGCTCTTCTTATCTTCATGGTGCTGTCATTATTTTGTCAAAAAAAAGTAAACCTTTTAGGTGATTTTGTTATTTTGTTCAATACTAGAAGGGCAATGAGGTGAAAAATAAGTCATGTGAGATTTTAGTACCACTTCTCTATTTACGCTGAAACAACATTGAAAATAAATGTGAACATTTAAAGTTTTCTTCATTTCAAATATTTTATGTAGTTTTGTTTTTCCTACGTTTTAATCATAATGTTAAACATTTTTGAACTGTTAGTCACACTATTAAATAAACATTAAAATTAGTCATTAAATTTAAACAATTTAATAAAAAAAGCAAAACAAAGTTGATACATATTTCTGTTTATTTATATGAAATCATTACATTAATCAAACTGATTACACATTACACATTATCAATATATCTCAGAATCGTGTTGAACAAATCCTCCAAACGAATACAAAGTTGAGTACTTTCAGTTTTATATATTATTGAATTATTATACTTCCAATAATCAACACCTGACATTGTTTCTATTCTGATGACATCATTACTCATTAAAACTGACATCATGATTAGATACATAAAGAAATAAAAGGTTCAAACTTCATTCTTGTAGAAATGTTATAAAATGAGCCAAAGTGACTTATAGAGAAAACCAACATGAACATAAACAACCTCTAAAAACTGAACATTTATTAATTCATTGATTCATTACGACTCGTTCATTTTCAGTAGAAGCTCAAATCAATAACTTGTGAATACATAAGAAACAAATCAATAAATCAATAATCACATGAATAGATGTGAACAGTGAGTTTTAAATGATGCAGCGGCCAAAAGACCTATTGCACTAACATGATGTGACCGAAGTCATTTAAATATGACTAACATGATTATGTTTGCAATACACCTAACACCTGCTGGGCTTCCTATAAGAGAGATGACCAATGAGAAACTGGTTTGAGTTTGGAGGTGTCAGGTCAAAGGCCAGAGGTCTTCATTCAGAGTTCAACTGTATCATTGTCTCTTTTACTACTACTCCCACGACTGCTACTCCTGTTCCTGTTCCTGCTCCTGCTCCTGTTCCTGTTCCTGTTCCTGCTCCTGTTCCTGTTCCTGCTCCTGTTCCTGTTCCTGCTCCTGTTCCTGTTCCTGTTCCTGCTCCTGTTCCTGTTCCTGCTCCTGTTCCTGTTCCTGTTCCTGTTCCTGCTCCTGTTCCTGTTCCTGCTCCTGTTCCTGTTCCTGCTCCTGTTCCTGTTCCTGTTCCTGTTCCTGCTCCTGTTCCTGTTCCTGTTCCTGCTCCTGTTCCTGTTCCTGTTCCTGTTCCTGCTCCTGTTCCTGTTCCTGCTCCTGTTCCTGTTCCTGTTCCTGCTCCTGTTCCTGTTCCTGCTCCTGCTCCTGTTCCTGTTCCTGTTCCTGTTCCTGCTCCTGTTCCTGTTCCTGTTCCTGCTCCTGTTCCTGCTCCTGTTCCTGTTCCTGCTCCTGCTCCTGCTCCTGTTCCTGTTCCTGCTCCTGTTCCTGTTCCTGCTCCTGTTCCTGTTCCTGTTCCTGCTCCTGTTCCTGCTCCTGTTCCTGTTCCTGCTCCTGTTCCTGCTCCTGTTCCTGTTCCTGCTCCTGTTCCCACTGTTTCAAGAGTCAGAACTAAACATGGAGAAGCAGCATTCAGCTTTTCTGCTCCACATATCTGGAACAAGGTTCCTGAAAGCTGCAGGTCTGCTGAGACCCTCAGCTCCTTTAAATCCAGATTGAAGACTTTTCTGTTTGCTGTTGCCTTTAATTGATCCAGATTCAATTACTGCATCTCACTACTGCATTTTATTTCTTAAACTGTACTGCAACTTTTATTCCATTTTTAATTTTTATTTAGCTTTTTGACTGTTTTAATGTTTTCTTAACTGTTTTAAATCCTGTTTTCTCTGCATTATGTTTTGATGCTTTTAATGGTTTTATGTGAAGCACTTTGAATCGCCTTGTTGTTGAATTGTTCTATACAAATAAACTTGCCGTGCCTTGCTGCTGCTGTTCCCACTGCTGCTGCTCCTGTTCCCACTGCTGCTGCTGCTGTTCCCACTGCTGCTGCTCCTGTTCCCACTGCTGCTGCTCCTGTTCCCACTGCTGCTGCTCCTGTTCCCACTATTGCTGCTCCTGTTCCCACTGCTGCTGCTCCTGTTCCCACTGCTGCTGCTCCTGTTCCCACTACTGCTGCTCCTGTTCCCACTACTGCTGCTGCTCCTGTTCCCACTACTGCTGTTCCTGTTCCCACTACTGCTGCTCCTGTTCCCACTACTGCTGCTCCTGTTCCCACTACTGCTGCTGCTCCTGTTCCCACTACTGCTGCTCCTGTTCCCACTACTGCTGCTCCTGTTCCCACTACTGCTGCTGCTGTTCCCACTACTGCTGCTGCTGTTCCCACTGCTGCTGCTGTTCCCACTGCTGCTGCTGTTCCCACTGCTGCTGCTCCTGTTCCCACTATTGCTGCTCCTGTTCCCACTGCTGCTGCTGTTCCCACTGCTGCTGCTCCTGTTCCCACTACTGCTGCTCCTGTTCCCACTACTGCTGCTGCTGTTCCCACTGCTGCTGCTCCTGTTCCCACTATTGCTGCTCCTGTTCCCACTGCTGCTGCTGTTCCCACTGCTGCTGCTCCTGTTCCCACTGCTGCTGCTCCTGTTCCCACTGCTGCTAATCCTGTTCCCACTGCTGCTGTTCCCACTGCTGCTGCTGTTCCCACTGCTGCTGCACTCCTGTTCCCACTGCTGCTGCTCCTGTTCCCACTGCTGCTGTTCCTGTTCCCACTGCTGCTGCTGCTATTCCCACTGCTGCTGCTGCTGTTCCCACTGCTGCTGCACTCCTGTTCCCACTGCTGCTGTTCCTGTTCCCACTACTGCTGCTCCTGTTCCCACTACTTCTGCATCTGCTACTCCTGTTCCCACTGCTGCTACTACTCCTGTTCCCACTACTGCTGCTGCTGCTACTGCTGTTCCCACTGCCACTACTGCTGCTACTGTTCCCACTGCTGCTGCTACTCCTGTTCCCACTGCTGCTGCTGTTCCCACTGCTGCTGCTCCTGTTCCCACTACTTCTGCATCTGCTACTCCTGTTCCCACTGCTGCTACTACTCCTGTTCCCACTACTGCTGCTGCTGCTACTGCTGTTCCCACTGCCACTACTGCTGCTACTGTTCCCACTGCTGCTGCTACTCCTGTTCCCACTGCTGCTGCTGCTACTCCTGTTCCCACTGCTGCTGCTGCTACTCCTGTTCCCACTGCTGCTGCTGCTGCTCCTGTTCCCACTGCTGCTGCTGCTACTCCTGTTCCCACTGCTGCTGCTACTCCTGTTCCCACTGCTGCTGCTGCTACTCCTGTTCCCACTGCTGCTGCTGCTGCTCCTGTTCCCACTGCTGCTGCTGATACTCCTGTTCCCACTGCTGCTACTGTTCCCACTGCTGCTGCTACTCCTGTTCCCACTGCTGCTACTGATTCCACTACTGCTACTACTGCTACTCCTGTTCCCACTGCTGCTGCTACTCCTGTTTCCACACCGGCTGCTGCAACTGCTCCTGCTACTGCTACTGCTCCTGCTCCTCCTGTCAGCACTACTGCTGCTACTATTACTGCTACTACTGCTACTCCTGCTAATGCTGCTCCCACCAATAAATAAGGCTTCAATCTTTTCCATGCTGCCTTATTCACCTCATCATCAACGGCCTTCTGGTTCTTTTCTTTTTTAAAGAACAGGTTCTTTACTTTATATAAGAACCGGTTTCGTTCTTCCTTCACAAACGTCTCACCCATCTTGAACATGTCGTTGGTGAAGTGTTGTCCACCATTAGCTGTGACCATCTCATCTACTTTAGTCAGGAAGGTTCTGACCTGCTCTCTTTTCCTATTGGCTCTGTTGTCAAACACACAGTATCTACCACCACACCAGGAGACCAGCTGTGACACATGAGGGTTGGACCGGATCATCTCCTCCATGCTCTGGCCCTTCAGCGCGTCTCCATGAGTAAAAAGAACCATAGAGTACTTCAAAGCCTCGCTGGTGAACAGTTCTGGAAGTGCCTTAAACAGTTGGACGTCAGCGTTGGTGATTCTGCCTAATCTGACCACAATGACAAAGGCATGTGGTCCAGGACTGGCTGTTAGAATCATCTTCATGATCTCCAGGTACAGCTGCTCAGGAGTCAGAACTTCATCAGTGAATCCTGGAGTGTCGACCACTGTGACCTCACAACCCTCCACGAGGGCTGACTGAGAAACACTCTCAGTACTGACTGGATCAAAGCCACAGCCTGATTTAAACCCCTCTTTCAATCCCAGGATGGTGTTGCCTGATGAACTCTTTCCTGCTCCTGGTAGGCCGAGCAGGACGACCCTCCTGGCTTTGGAGACATCAGCTGGAAGACAGAAAACATATAAAAACAGATGAACTTACATTCTCATTACTACAGTCTGCAAACTGATGGGAACACAAACATAAACAATAAAGACATGTGTCTGAAGCACTTTTATCCCAGAGACAGAGACACTTCCTGTGGACATGAGGGTACAAACTGTGGTCAGTAAGCAAGAACACATGAGGTTAATAACATGGTTGATATAGTGACCACCTGCCAATGTTCAAACTTATTGTTCACCAGTTTGCTCTTAACTCCAACCAGAGGTATGAGATGAAGGCTGTAACTACTAACTCCACCACAGCTGTGATAATGAACTCTGATACTGAGGCGCTTCATGTCAATCACAACATAACGGATTTACTTCAATAGAAACTTTAAGAAGTAGATCATACGATACCTGGTGACTCAGGTGGTTCCTGAGTTGTGAGGTGGCCTGACTTCATTAGCAGATCTCTGACTTGTTCTTCATCATCAACCTCATTGTTGAAGAGGTGACACGCCCCCGCAAACCTTCGAACAACATCTGGAAGTGTAGCTTCATCTTCAAAGATAAACTCTTCCAGTGACTTGTTTTCCAAACCATCACCACCAGTGAAGAGAAGGTAAGTCTTTTTCAACCCATGTTCCCCAAGGACTTTAATGGCTTTCCTCACAGACTTCTGGTCTTCCTTTGTAAACCGTTCAGCTCGGACCACCACTAGAAACAGACAACGTCTGGAGGACTGCAGGAGCTTCTGACAGTACTCTTTAATCTTCATCTCAGTTTCCTTGGTGTCCAATATTCCCGGGGTGTCGACCACCGAGATCTGTTTCCTGAAGACATTTCCTTTTTCTTCAGAGATTTCTTTTGTAACTGGTGCCAAGGCTTTCTTTGACTCAAACTTTGTTCGTCCCAGGATGGTGTTTCCTGAGGCACTTTTACCAACTCCTGCTTTTCCAATGAGGACTATGGTGAGATCTGGATCTGGGTTCATGTCTGACGATCAGAAAACCTGCTGAAGAAAACGATCAGATTCAGCAAGTTAAAGAGGAAGTTAAATGATATCACAAAGCAAGGATTCATTGTTGGTCCTCTCTGAATTTTAGAATGCTTCGACCCAATCAGATGTAAATTAATATCCCACCCGGTCTACATAGCACCCTGACGCTTGTCCCCACAGGAGGTGGGTCCACAGGGTGGTTAGTCCAAAGTGTGGATCATTATTGAAAACTGTACGGTTTTATTCAAAGCGGCCCGTTATTCTGCCTAAAAGTCAGAAGAAACGACTGATTACCAATGAGCGGTCTAACTCTAACCCAGTTCAGCTAACAGTAACCCTGTTCAGCTAACGCTAACTCAGCTCAGCTAACTCTAACTCAGTTCAGCTAACCTTAACCCTGTTCAGCTAACGCTAACTCAGCTCAGCTAACTCTAACTCTGTTCAGCTAACTCTAAACCAGTTCAGCTAACCCTAACCCTGTTCAGCGAACTCTAAACCAGTTCAGCTAACTCTAACTCAGTTCAGCTAACTCTAACTCAGTTCAGCTAACTCTAAACCAGTTCAGCTAACTCTAACTCAGTTCAGCTAACCCTAACCCTGTTCAGCTAACTCTAAACGAGTTCAGCTAACTCTAACTCAGTTCAGCTAACTCTAACCGTGTTCAGCTAACCCTAACCCTGTTCAACTAACTCTAACCCAGTTCAGCTAACCCTAACCCTGTTCAGCTAACTCTAAACGAGTTCAGCTAACTCTAACTCAGTTCAGCTAACTCTAACCTTGTTCAGCTAACCCTAACCCTGTTCAACTAACACTAACTCAGTTCAGCTAACCCTAACCCAGTTCAGCTAACCTTAACCCAATTCAGCTAGCTCTAACTCAGTTCAGCTAACCCTAACCCTGTTCAACTAACTCTAACCCAGTTCAGCTAGCTCTAACCCTGAGAACTGGTCCACTGTCCAGTAACATCATCACAGATGTTGAATCTCAACTGAGGATATTTTGTTCAGAACGAGTGGAACTTCAGAGGATGATGTGAAGTAGTTTCATAATACAAAGATTCAATAGCACGGTGAAAGACTTCAATAAGATTAAGAGTTTAATACACAAATAAAAACAGATCGTCTGCAAAGATCAACTCAAGATTTTACAAAGAAGGTGGAATTTGTTATTTGGACTTAAAATAATAAATACAATTCTGCGCCTCGTCTAAATCCACCAACAGAACAAACTTTGCAGGTGATGTAAATAATTCAGATTCATGTGTGAATAACTGAGCTACATGTTGTTGTGCCACTACACTCATGGCCCCTCCCTCCTTGTTGATCATGTTCTTGTGGAATGACTGTAGCTTTTTAATGTACGGAACATCAGAGTTGACGGATTTCAGACTTTAATACTGGAAAAGACAAATTCATCTGTTCAACACTGCTGTGATCACAGTAAAAGAGACATTTTATACCGTAACTCATGAAACATTCTTCATGACTTCCTGTCTACTGTGAGACACGGAAGAGGAACCCTCCGAATGTTAAGGGAATATAGAGCTCACAGAAAGACCTGGAAGTTACCGCACATGTGGGGTTCAGTGTCAACACATCAAACATGACATCATTCTTTCCAATGATGACGTCACAGTGTTTTATTTTAGATTCCACATGAATCCAAAATAAAACACATTCCTGCTGCCACAGAGGCAGCCAGGAGAAAAAGTCAATATATTAATAATTATAATTACATATAGCAGCGTCTCATATATGAGACGCTGCTATATGTAGTCAATTATAATTATTATTGTTATTGTCGTGGTACACAGTAGTGTGGAGCTGGTTTACTTGCATGTATGAATGTCATTTCCTCATTCCTCCTCAGCTCTCTGAAAGTTTAACTATTCACAAGTTCAGAGTTTGTGGTAAAAACTCCAAAGTGAAAGTAAAGTACGCAGTAAAAAGAAAACAGAAAAGAATAAAAAGACATAAAACATGCTGATTAATCATGGAGACATTGGATTTACCTGCTCGGGTGTAAAATCACGATGTCTCTTCCTTTTTTGAGCTGCTTCTCTCTCTGAAGATATGTGCACTTATAAACAACAAGATTACCCTTCAAAATAAGAGAACCAGACCCTCCACTGTGACCGGAGAGGAACCGCCTCCCACCACAGAGCCCTGAACTCATTTTCTATACCACATATTGTCATTTATGAATAAAAAGTACCTTCATCAGTGAAGTTTTACTAGAATCAAGGAGACAAACTCAGTAGATAAGATAAGATAAAATAAGGTAATGCTTTATTAGTCCCGCAGTGGGGTAATTGCAGGATTACAGCAGCCTTGCACACAAGTAAACAAATCAAGAAATATAAACAGTAGCAGTTTTAAATTAAATATACAGACGGAATAAAAAGTATATAAAAGTACTTAAATGTATTTAGATTGCACCAGATGAGTGCAATCAAAGTGTCCACAGTGAGTCAAAGTGAAGTGTTTGTGGTCTACTGAGAGCTTATTGTGCAGCTTGACAGCAGCGGGAAGAAAGGACTTGTGGTGCCTCTCCCTCAGACACCGGGGAAGAATCAGCCGGTGACTGCCAGTGTCCTGCATGGGGTGGGAGGCGTGGTGAATTATGATGTGTTGTGTGTATTATGAGCATTAACTATATTTAACATCTTACATCTTCATCCAGTGTCTGAATCTACCGCTCGTACCAACTGGTGCTTTCTCTTGGTGGGACAGACTTTATTTTGAAAAGAAGGAACAAAAATTAACGTCTCCATTTTGTTTCTTTGAGCTGTTACTTGGATTTAAAATGGCGCCTCTGATCAGTATTGCTTTCACTTACGCAAGAGGAAACGGTGACTCATGTTGTTTATGAAAGAGAACCACGTGAAGAACCTGCTGCAATAAAGAGAACCATGTGAAGAACCTGCTGCAATAAAAAAACATGTGAAGAACCTGCTGCAATAAAGAGAACCACATGAAGAACCTGCTGCAGTAAAGAGAACCTGCTGTAATAAAAAAACATGTGAAGAACCTGCTACAATAAAAAAAAAACACGTGAAGAACCTGCTGCAATAAAAAAAAACATGTGAGGAACCTGCTGCAATAAAGATGAAGAACCTGCTGCAATAAAGAGAACCATGTGAAGAACCTGCTGCAATAAAGAGAACCATGTGAAGAACTTGCTGCAATAAAAAAAACATGTGAAGAACCTGCTACAATAAAGAGAACCATGTGAAGAACCTGCTGCAATAAAAAAAACATGTGAAGAACCTGCTACAATGAAGAGAACCATGTGAAGAACCTGCTACAATAAAAAAACATGTGAAGAACCTGCTGCAATAAAGAGAACCATGTGAAGAACCTGCTGTGAAAAAGAGAACCACGTAAAGAACCTGCTGAATAAAGAGAACCACGTAAAGAACCTGCTACAATAAAGAGAACCATGTGAAGAACCTGCTGCAATAAAGAGAACCATGTGAAGAACCTGCTGAATAAAGAGAACCACATGAAGAACCTGCTGTGAAAAAGAGAACCACGTAAAGAACCTGCTGAATAAAGAGAACCACGTAAAGAACCTGCTGAATAAAGAGAACCACGTAAAGAACCTGCTGCAATAAAGAAAACCATGTGAAGAACCTGCTACAATAAAGAGAACCATGTGAAGAACCTGCTGCAATAAAAAAACATGTGAAGAACCTGCTGTAATAAAGAGAACCATGTGAAGAACCTGCTGTAATAAAGAGAACCACGTAAAGAACCTGCTGAATAAAGAAAACCATGTAAAGAACCTGCTGCAATAAAGAAAACCATGTAAAGAACCTGCTGAATAAAGAGAACCATGTGAAGAACCTGCTGCAATAAAGAGAACCATGTGAAGAACCTGCTGCAATAAAGAGAACCACATGAAGAACCTGCTACAATAAAGAGAACCACATGAAGAACCTGCTGCAATAAAGAGAACCACATGAAGAACCTGCTGCAATAAAGAGAACCATGTGAAGAACCTGCTGCAATAAAGAGAACCACATGAAGAACCTGCTGCAATAAAGAGAACCATGTGAAGAACCTGCTGCAATAAAGAGAACCACATGAAGAACCTGCTACAATAAAGAGAACCACATGAAGAACCTGCTGCAATAAAGAGAACCACATGAAGAACCTGCTGCAATAAAGAGAACCACATGAAGAACCTGCTGTGAAAAAGAGAACCACATGAAGAACCTGCTGAATAAAGAGAACCACGTAAAGAACCTGCTGAATAAAGAGAACCACATGAAGAACCTGCTGAATAAAGAGAACCACGTAAAGAACCTGCTGAATAAAGAGAACCACATGAAGAACCTGCTGCAATAAAGAGAACCACATGAAGAACCTGCTACAATAAAGAGAACCACATGAAGAACCTGCTGCAATAAAGAGAACCACATGAAGAACCTGATGACAGTTGATTTAGTGAGATTCATACAATATAGATAAAAACATTAAGTGAGTTATTAATATTATACAATATTGAAATATAGTGAAATATGTATTATGTTAAGTAACTCCTATTGTCTGTTGGACCTTTAGTTCATTATTATCATCATCAGATCATTTGATTAGTTATTTGAGCAGAGCTGCTGTCCTTAGCGGCCATCTTGTCCCCTTGAAAGTGAAAGTAAAGTTTCACTGAAGAAAATAAAAGAAACTAAATGACGTCACAGTGTTTAAAGTTAAACTAAATGACGTCTACAGTGTTTAAGTTAAACTAAATGACGTGTAGAATGTTTAAAGTTAAAGTAACTGACGTCACAGTCCGGGTGACTCAGCCCGTCTCGAGGAGAACAAAGCTGGTGCTTTTATTTTGGAGGGACCCTCGCTCTTCCGGTCGGTAGTGACTTTCAGTGTGAGATCGAGGAAGAAACGGGAAATAAGATCCACATCGCGCGCGCTGTTTTCACGTAAGTTAGTGGATATATTCCACACATATTACTATAACTATATACACACATATAACTATATCTAACTATATATATATATATATATATATATATATATATATATATATATATATATATATATATATATATATATATATATATATATATATATATATATATATATAAATGCACACACACATATGTATATGTGTACAAACAGAAGAGAGATATTTCGTGACTGGAGATGAATAAGATCAAGTTTCTGTCTAGCTTCATAAACCTTTAACCAAACACAAAGTCAACATGTCAACATATAAACATATACACATATAAACATACACACATATAAACATGTCCACATATAAGCATATAAACATGTCAAAATGTTAGCATAAATATATAAACAAAAACAACAAAATTGATTGACAAACCATTTCTAACTTTAGAACACATATTGAGTTACTTACACAGTTCATTACATTGAACATTATATACATCCACGCCATTTTGTCGGCCCTGCACGTCATAGAATACACCCAGCTTGTCAAACTAAATATCTGATTTGTTGAAGTCCATGACAATCAACCACAACGTCCACTCTCTGTGTACTTTAATCTGCAACGGCTTAAACTGCTTTGCTGACATAGAGACACAGGAGAGAAAACATCTTATTGGATAAAACTCTCTTTAAAACCAGCTGCACTGCGCTGCGCTGCAGGCCGAAGGCAGAGCAACAGAGGAAGACAGGAGATGTGTAATGAGAATATAAGCTGATAGGGAAAAGTAATTATAATACATGTAGTGTATTGGTGAAAACAATTACATTATAAAATAGCTATAACATTTTGATTCTGTTTAGGCCAGCAGAGAAGGCTTAGCAGGCCCTGACGGCCACCACTGATATACTGTTGTTAACTTGCTGTTGCTCCGAGAGTGCCTGTTATATCATTCTGATAACATTACTTTAAAATGAAAAAAAAATAAAATGATATTTATGTATATATAACCTGTGACGATAACCTGTGTATGAAAGGCCCCACTTCTGTTGGTGGGGCAGTTGTTCTTTGCCCAACCTGCGTGTTGCTGGACCACTCACTGCTTTTGCAACTGCAGCGCCTTTTACTTTACTTGTGATCACTTAGTAAATCAATGTAGAGAACGAGAGAAGTAGTTGAACTGAGTTCTTCCGGAGGCTACACCAGGCATCCAATAACTGGCACACGCTTTCACGTGCACGCCCACATGCACTAAAGGCACTCACATGCACTAACATGCATAGACGTGCACGCTCACATACACTAAAGGCACTCACATGCACTAAAGGCACTAACATGCATTAATGTGCACGCTCACATGCACTAACATGTACGAACATGCACTAAAGGCACTAACATGCATTAATGTGCACGCTTACATGCACTAGCATGTACTAACATGCACTAAAAGCACGCTCACATGCAGAGGTGTCATGAACACATGAAGGATAGACTTCTATACAACCAGAGGAGTCGCCCCCTGGTGATCAGGAGAGAGAATGCAGCTTTAATACATGAAGGATAGACTTCTATTCAACCAGAGGAGTCGCCCCCTGGTGGTCAGGAGAGAGAATGCAGCTTTAACACATGAAGCATAGACTTCTATACAACCAGAGGAGCAGAGGTGTCAAGTAACGAAGTACAAATACTTCGTTACCTTACTTTAGTAGAAATTTTGGGTATCTATACTTTACTGGAGTATTTATTTTTCAGATGACTTTTTACTTCTACTCCTTACATTTTCACGCAAATATCTGTACTTTCTACTCCCTACATTTAAAAAATAGACTCGTTACTATTTCATTTTGGTTTGTTTTCATTCCGGGTTTTCAAAAACACACACACAAAAAACCTCTCCGCCCCGTTGCCCACAGATACGTGCGCGTGCACACAGGTGAGCGCTGAGCACACACACACACACACACACACACACACACCAGCGGACAGAGAGCGTCGACAAATATGTCGCGTGAAAAGCAGACCGCTATATCTGCGTTTTAAACGCTCCCAGGGTGAAGATGCAACAGCAGCTCTCTGAACCCGGAGCAGCTCTCTGAACCCAGAGCAGCTCTCCTGCTCCGGGTGAAACGAGCCACGGTGCTCGTGTCTTCTACCAACAATGAGCTGCTGGCTTCACACACATATTACAAAAGTACAAAGTACACGGGCATGAAACTAAGTCATTAATAAATACATGGAGAAATGCCTGTACTTTCGGGTAAATGGTTACGGTACGCCGTTAACAGGTTAGCTTGCGCATGCGCGACTCTACGCGATTTTTTTTGCCGTTTTGCTAGAAGTCTCCGTGAGCTCGTCTTTTCCTGCTGTTGCGTTTCTCAAAATAAAAAAACAGATCTAAGCTCAATATTGAGCATGAATTGAGAGAGGCCGTATCAAATCTACAACCCCGTTTATAACATGTGTGTCGAGGAAAGCAGGTCACTGCTCCACTAATACTGATACAACCTGATGGCTCACATATCTGCACTCATTCTGTTTTGTTTGGCAAAAAAAATGAAAAGCTTATTGTTTGTTGCTTTTTGTGAGCTATTTAGTAGTAACTAAATATGAGTTATTTTTTGCACAGATAGAACTTACACAAAACATTGTCTGATGGGGTAATCTGATTTACTTGAAAGTGATTGCAATTGTCTAAATTCTGTTATTTATAAAAGCACAGATGAGTCACACAATTATGTTATTTACAGAAAAAGTTTGAGAACCACAGCTTTAAGTGTTTGTGTCGGAGTCGCCGCCGCCGCCTATTTTGCACTATTACAATACTTATAGGCAACTAGTTACATGTCTTCCGCTCCATGAAACGCATGTTAATGCTCAGTACACATATGGTACTTTAATGTATTTGCATTGTAATAAAATGTGATCATTTTAAATGGGCATAAATGCAGCTGAAACGGGTAGCCTAGTGCATCCCACATTTTTCAACATAACTTTTTAAAACATTATAGTCATTATGGCCTTTATAAAAGTGATTGTTTTGGAGGGAGGTGGGGTAGTGCACTATAGGCCCTGAGACACGGCTTAAGAGTTTGTCCTTAATGGGGGAAAAAATCCCCTTACATTACTTTTACTTTTATACTTTTAAGTAGTTTTTAAACCAGTACTTTTACACTTTTACTTAAGTAAATACTTCAACTTTTACAGAAGTATTTTTAAACCCTAGTATCTATACTTCTACTTGAGTAATGAATGTGAATACTTTTGACACCTCTGCTCACATGCACTAAAAGCCGCTCACATGCAGCTAACTGCTGGTGTTAATTTACTGCCTCTTTTCTCCAACTTGGAATATTTTGCTGCTGTTTTTTAAACGTTAGTCAGAATATTCCTGCTCTGACTTGGTTTATGTTTCCTCTTGTCTCCAACAGGTTTATTGTTTCTCGCCATGGATCCAGGCCTCTCCATCGTCCTTCTGGGACACACAGGAGTCGGTAAAAGTGCTTCAGGAAACACCATCCTGGGGCGGACAGCATTTGACTCAAGACAAAACTTCAGATCGGTGACAACACAGATCTCTGAGGCGACTGAAACTGTGTTTGGGAAACAGATCTCAGTGATCGACACTCCAGGAATATTCGGATCTGAGAGGGAGATTGAGAGATGGTGTCAGGAGCTGCTGCTGTCCTCCAGGCCGTATTTGTTCCTGGTGGTGTTCAGTGTGGGACGGTTCACCAGAGAGCAAGGGAAGGTCCTGATGGCAGTTAGCAGAGTCCTCGGGCCTCAGATGCTAAATGAGTGTCACCTGCTCTTCACAGGTGGTGATGCTTTGAAGGGCATGTCTCTGGAGGACTTTATCTGTGAAGATAAAGAAACAAAACCACACGTTACAACATTTTCAGGGAAGTGTCATCTGTTCAACAATGAAAACGGAGGACCGGAACAAGTCCGAGAGCTGCTGATGAAGGCAGGCCACCTCAGCCCGGAGCAACCACCTGACTCACCAGGTATCATAAATCATTTCACATATTTCAGTTGAGTACAGGGTTTAGCCTGAGTCCACCACGAGGCTGTGACGGACTCAGGTGATGAAGTCATTGTCTTTGAACCCGAGAGAGCTTGTGGAGCAAACGTTGTGGCAATGAGCTGCTTCTGGGTGACCACGGACATCCATTACACGACCTTCTGGCAACACTTCTGTGGCCTTCATAGCTTCCTCACACGTCTTTGGAGGTGATTCATTGATAATTTTGTGAAACGTCTGGCCCGTTTATCGAGCTCTGCAGGCTGCGAGATGGTTTCCTTGCAGCCTGTCAAGAGAATCTCCTTGCAGCCTGTTGCGGATATTTGTCTTGACCTGTAAATACATTAACTTTGCGGATCAGCAGGCAGATTGGTGCCAGCCGAGTCCTGGACAGATATAGTTGAGAGCATGTTGATGTGGTTCTGATCAGGATCCTCCCTTTAGAAGTTTCCTAGGCATCTAACCTCATGCAACCTGCTGTCAATAAGACGCCAGAAAAGACACTTTTGAATATGAACTTGTGATTAAAAACTGCTGCTGCTTCAGCATCTGGGCACTCACTGTGTTCTCTCTCTTGCAGCGAATGCTTTCAGAGAAAGGAGGGTCGTCCTGCTCGGACTAACTGGAGGAGGACGGAGTTCATCAGGCAACACCATCCTGGGATCAGAGGGGTTTAAATCAGGCTGTGGCTTTGATTCAGTCAGTACTGAGAGTATTTCTCAGTCAGCCTTCGTGGAGGGTTGTGAGGTCACAGTGGTCGACACTCCAGGATTCACTGATGAAGTTCTGACTCCTGAGCAGCTGTACCCGGAGATCATGAAGATGACGGTAAAGGCCAGTCCTGGACCACATGCCTTCGTCATTGTGGTCAGAATAAGCACCATCACCAACGCTGACGTCCAACTGTTTGAGCTACTTCCAGAACTGTTCACCAGCGAGGCTTTGAAGTACTCCATGGTTCTTTTTACTCATGGAGACGAGCTGAAGGGCCAGAGCATGGAGGAGATGATCCGGTCCAACCCTCATGTGTCACAGCTGGTCTCCTTGTGTGGTGGTAGATACTGTGTGTTTGACAACAGAGCCAATAGGAAAAGAGAGCAGGTCAGAACCTTCCTGACTAAAGTAGATGAGATGGTCACAGCTAATGGTGGACAACACTTCACCAACGACATGCTCAAGATGGGTGAGACGTTTGTAAAGGAAAAACGAAACCGGTTCTTATATAAAGTAAAGAACCTGTTCTTTAAAAAAAGAAAAGAACCAGAAGGCCGTTGATGATGAGGTGAATAAGGCAGCATGGAAAAGATCGAAGCCTTATTTATATGTAAGGAGAGCAGCAGCCGCAGTGAGAAAAGGAGCAGCAGTAGTGGGAACAGAAGCAGCAGGAACAGCAGCAGCAGTAGTGGGAACAGGAACAGCAGTAGTAGGAACAGGAACAGAAGCAGCAGGAACAGCAGCAGCAGTAGTGGGAACAGGAACAGCAGCAGTGGGAACAGGAACAGCAGCAGTGGGAACAGGAACAGCAGCAGTGGGAACAGAAGCAGCAGTAGTGGGAACAGGAACAGCAGTAGTGGGAACAGAAGCAGCAGTAGTGGGAACAGAAGCAGCAGCAGTGGGAACAGGAACAGCAGTAGTGGGAACAGAAGCAGCAGTAGTGGGAACAGGAACAGCAGCAGTAGTGGGAACAGAAGCAGCAGCAGTAGTGGGAACAGGAACAGCAGTAGTGGGAACAGAAGCAGCAGTAGTGGGAACAGGAACAGCAGCAGCAGCACAAGTTTCTGATTCAATAACATAAAACTAAAAGTACTCAACTTTGTATTCTATTGGAGGATTTGTTCAACATGATTCTGAGATGTATTATTAATGTGCTGATCAGTTTGCTTGATTTATGATTTCATATAAATAAACAGAAATATGTATCAACTTAGTTTTGCTTTTTTTAATTGAATTTAATGACTTATTTTAATGTGTATTTATTAGTGTGACTAACTTTACCGGTTCAAAATGTTTAATATGATTAAAACATAGGAAAATCATAGGAAAAACAAAACGACATAAAATATTTGAAATGAAGAACTTTAAACAGAGAGATGTTCACATTTTCAATTCAGTTTATTTTGTAGAGCCCAAAATCACAAATACAAGTTTGCCTCAGAGGGCTTTACAATCTGTACACACGTCCCTGTGACCTCACATCAGGAAAAAACCCTTTCAGGGGGAAAAAAGAGGAGTTAAACCTTCAAGAGAGCAACAGAGGAGGATCCTTCTCCCCGGATGGACAGAAGCAATAGATATCATGTGAATATGACAGAAATGATTCATATAATGAGTAGTAGGCATGGACCACGATCCAGATAACCACGATCCATGAAGCAGAATCAAGGTAGAGAGGAGGAGCATCAGCAGGGCCATGGCAGAAGGTAGGAGGGTGACGCCTTTCCTCTTTGATGGCGCTTATAGTTAGGGCTCATGTTTGCCCTGGTCCAGCCACTAGATATGATGCTATAGACAGACTGCTCCGGGATATCTTAAGATACACTGAGCACCTCTTTCCTTCTGCATGAATTCATGTCCCATTTACGGACTTTACTAACTTCGCTTCTTCTCCGGCGTCTTTGTGCTTCCTTGCAGGTTTACATGGATCGTGGTTATAACTGGACCTTGGTTTTGAAAAACACAATTGCTTTGCCCCTACCATTATACTACAACTACTGTAATGGTTGGTAGTCATATCATGCCTACCCAGTATATGAATCATTTCATATGCATTGAATGTACTTGAATGTGTGAACGCGAGCGCCACCAAAAACTTTTCCGTTTTCAACTGTGGGCCGTGGGAACGCATAGGTAATGAATTGAAGACAGCAGAGAAATTACTGTTATCCATGAGACGCTCAGTTACAATACAGCTTCCCACCACTTGGTGGCGGTAATGCGTCAGTCAGTTGTTTAACAAGCTCTAATATGCCGAAGAAGACACTCAGCCAGCCGTTAGCCTGTAGCGAAAGTTAGAGAAGTATGTAAAACGAAAACAAGACGAATGTCCTGCTGAACACCCCCTCAAACGTCTAAATGTTTGTGAAGTATAATCCTGACTTCACGAAGTAGGGCTTTGTGAACGGAGGTAACGAGGCGGAGCCCTGAGCCTGTGTGGAGTGTGAGCTAACGCTACGCTCGCTAGCTAACGCTTCCCTCGCTAGCTAACGCAGCACGGAAGGCTTCACAGCTAAAGTGGTATCTAGAGACCAAACATCCAACGCTCGTGAGAAAGCCGGTGGGGTTTTCCAAGAGAAAGGACGATGGGCTCCAGATGCAGGAAAGTTCTGTCTGTCACTGACTGGCTACTCCAAATGTGCTGTGAAAGCCAGCTATCACAGATATAAAGAGCAATTTCTGGCTCTGCAAACATGAAGACTGCTGAAGCATATCATTCACAGATAAGGCTATATATTAATTTGCACTTTATTTCAATGTTACTTAATTTTTCTCATTTAGAATTGTGCGCACACTCATATTTGCCCAATAATTGTGAACACAGATATTCTCCAAAGAAAGTAAAAACCCTCTCTTTTGCTCCATGACTTGTATGTGCAGGTTGGCACACATGATCAATAAATGTCTTTGTGATCACATTGACCCCGAGATACTTGAACTCCTTCGCTTGGGGTAGGCAGTTTGTCCCCACCTGGAGGGAGCAATCCACCGGTTTCCGGCAGAGCACCATGGCCTCAGATTTGGAGGCGCTAACTCTCATCCCTGCCGCTTCACACTCGGCTGCAAAACGCCCCAGTGAATGCTGGAGGTCACAGTCCGAGGAGGCAAACAGGACCACATCATCCGCGAACAGCAGAGAGGCGATCCCGAGACTCCCGAACCGGATCCTCTCCGCCCCCTGGCTGCGCCTAGATATCCTGTCCATGAAGGTCACGAACAGGACCGGTGATAAAGGGCAGCCCTGGCAGAGGCCAACAACCACCGGCAACGTGTCTGACTTATTACCGAGGATACGAACACAGCTCCTACTGCAGGCGTACAAAGACCGGATAGCCCGTGCCAACGGGTCCGGCACCCCATACTCCCCCCCATACACCCCATACACCCCCCACAAAAAACCCCGAGGGACCCGGTCGAAAGCCTTCTCCAAGTCCTTTCCAGCACCCTGGCATAAGCTTTTCCCGGGAGGCTGAGCAGTGTGATGCCACGATAGTTTGAGCACACTCTCCGGTCCCCCTTCTTGAAGATGGGAACCACCACCCCGGTCTGCCAGTCCATGGGCACTGTTCCCGACCCCCATGCGACACTGAAAAGGCGTGTCAACCAAGACAGCCCAACAATGTCCAGTGCTTTCAGCATCTCAGGGCAGATCTCATCCACCCCTGGCACCTTGCCACCAAGGAGCTTTTTGACTACCTTAGCGACCTCTGCCAGGGCTATGGGAAAAACCACCCCAAAGTCTTCCGGCGCTGCCCCCTCTCCGGGGGACATGTTAGCCGGGTTTAGGAGTTCCTCAAAGTGCTCTTTCCACCGCCCGACGATGTCCCCAGTCTGGGTCAGCAGTTCCCCCCCCCTGCTGAGAACAGCCTGGGGTAGGCCCTGCTTTCCCTTCCTGAGCCGTCGGATGGTTGGCCAGAACTTTCTTGAGGCCCACCGAAAGTCCTTCTCCATGGCCTCCCCGAACTCCTCCCATGCCCGAGTTTTAGCATCCGCGACCATCGCAGCTGCAGCCCTTCTGGCCTGCCGGTACCCGTCAGCTGCTTCAGGAGACCCCTGGGCCAGCCAGGCCCGAAAGGCCTCCTTCTTCAGTTTGACGGCTTCCCTCACCCCCGGTGTCCACCACCGGGTTCTCGGGTTGCCGCCACGACAGGCAACGTTGACCTTCCGGCCACAGCTCCGAGCAGCCGCGTCCACAATAGAGGCCTTGAACATGGTCCACTCGGGTTCCATGTCCCCAGCCTCCCTCGGGATTTGTGAGAAGTTCTTCCGGAGGTGGGAGTTGAAGACCTCCCGGACAGGATCCTCCGCCAGTCGTTCCCAGTTCACCCTCACTACACGTTTGGGCTTGCCAGGTCTTTCTAGCCGACTCCCCCGCCATCTGATCCAACTCACCACCAGGTGGTGATCAGTTGACAGCTCTGCTCCTCTCTTCACCCGAGTGTCCAAGACATACGGCCGCAGATCAGATGATACGACTACAAAGTCGATCATTGATCTCCGGTCTAAGGTGTTCTGGTACCAGGTACACTTATGAGCCACATTATGCTCGAACATGGTGTTCGTTATGGACAAACTGTGGCTAGCACAGAAGTCCAACAACAAAACACCATTCGGGTTCAGATCGGCAAGCCGTTCCTCCCAATCACGCCCCGCCAGGTTTCGTGAGCGTTGAAGTCTCCCAAGAGAACTATGGAGTCGGCAGGCGGCGCCCTTTCCAGGACCCCTCCCACCGACTCCAAGAAGGCCGGATACTCCGAACTGCTGTTCGGTGCATAAGCACAAACAACAGTCAGAGCTTTACTACCTGCAACCCGTAGGTGCAGGGAGGCAACCCTCTCGTTCTCCGGGGAAAACTCCAACATAGCGGCGCTCAGCCGGGGGCTCGTGAGTATCCCCACTCCCGCCCGGCGCCTCTCACCCTGGGCAACTCCAGAAAAGGACAAAGTCCAACCCTTCTCCAGGAGCTTGGTTCCAGAGCCCATGCTGTGCGTGGAGGTGAGCCCAACTATATCTAGCTGGTACCGCTCCACCTCCTCCACCAGCTCCGGCTCTTTCCCCGCTAGCGAGGTGACGTTCCACGTCCCTAGAGCTAGTCTATGCTCGCCCAGGTCTCCTGCCTGGCCCGCCGCCCGGTCTGCATAGCACCCAACCCCGATAATTCTCCCCGCGGGTGGTGGGTCCACGGGGTGACTGCTGCTCCATGTTGTTTCTTCGGGCTGAGCCCGACCGGGCCCCATGGGCGAAAGCCCGGCCACCAGACGCTCGCCGACGAGCTCCCCTCCTGGGTCTGGCTCCGGGAGGGTGCCACGGTTTCCCTTGTCCGGGCGAGGTAGCTTTAGACAGTGGGCTGCTATTCATCAGGGTTTTTTTGAACCGCTCTTAGTCTGGGCTCTCCCCCGAGACCTGTTTGCCTTGGGAGACCCTACCAGGGGCTGACGCCCCGGACAACATAGCTCCCAGGATCACTGAGCCACTCAAACTCCTCCACCACGTTATGGTGGCGATTCATTGGAGGAGCATTTACTGGTCGGTCTATGTTCCAACCCTCAGCTATGCTCATGAACTCTGGGTCGTGACCGAAAGAACGAGATCTCGAATACAAGCGGCCGAAATGAGCTTCCTCCGCAGGGTGGCCGGGCTCACCCTTAGAGATAGGGTAAGGAGCTCGGACATCAGGAGGGAGCTTGGAGTCGAGTCGCTGCTCCTTCGTGTCGAAAGGAGTCAGCTGAGGTGGTTCGGGCATCTAGTCAGGATGCCTCCTGGACGCCGCCCATTAGAGGTTTTCCAGGCACGTCCAACTGGTAGGAGACCCCGGGGAAGACCGAGGACACGCTGGAGGGATTATATCACCCGGCTGGCCTTGGAACGCCTCAGGATCCCCCAGAATGAGCTGGAAAGTGTTGCGGGTGAGAGGGAAGCCTGGGTCGGCCTGCTGAACCTGCTGCCACCGTGACCCGACCCCGGATAAGCGGCTGATAATGGATGGTGATCACATTGAATCATGTCATTTAACAAGGTTTTTGATTTGAGCTAGTCAATAAATGAGTTTACTTTTACAGTCACCTGGTCTCCCATTTGTTTTGCAGCCTTTGCGCAAGGTGGCAATTCAAAATTGTCTTAATACAATAATGTATACATCGTTGTAGACTGAGAATCCCTCGTCTGAATAAATTTGCCGTCACGGGCAGATTAGTCAATAAAGCCCCAACACAGGAGCCAGACTTAAAGCCTTCAAAACGTTTTGGAGCCATTTGTGTCACATTTTTCCCCCATTTGTTAAATTTTTTAAACGCACCTTTACTCACTAGACGACGCCAAACCTTCAGCATTATGCAGACATGCTGGGCATTTACTAGCATCACACATCTGAGAAGAACTAAAGACACAATACAAGATGTACAATTAAATACATAATTTATTCAAAAACACTAGTTATTCATCCCAGGACTCCTACTGACCTATAATGGAAGAAGACGGACAAAGTTAGAAAACATGTTTAAGCAAATAGAACAGCAAAACGTAATGAAGCACTCACCTGCTACTGGCCCACACGGGCAACCCTAACCCCGCTGAGGGGCCACGTAGGCCTTTTGCTGCTGGGGAGGAAGGGGCCGCTGGGGGGCCACGTAGGCCTTTTGCTGCCGGGGGGCCACGTAGGCCTGCTGCTGCCGGGGAGGAAGGGGCCGCTGGGGGGCCACATAGGCCTTCTGCTGCCGGGGGGCCACGTAGGCCTGCTGCTGCCGGGGAGGAAGGGGCCGCTGGGGGGCCACGTAGGCCTGCTGCTGCCGGGGAGGAAGGGGCCGCTGGTTCTGGCTAGTACTTGGTGCACCCTGCTGAACTGGCCGAGTTCTCTTCTTGCTAATCGGAGTCTGATCGTACTTGCTGAGTGAACTGCCAGCAGCAATAGAAGCAGAAAGGCCAAATGGCTGCTTTTTAGGCATCTTCTGGACATTTCCCTGATTCAACTTGGTCGTTCTCCTGTTAGGTCTTGACTCAGAGCTGCTCTGTGCCAACCTGACTGGAGCATAGCCACCTTTAGCTGGCTGTGAAACAGTTTGTGTGTAGCGGCTACTGGGAAATCTCTGGTTATAACCAGTGCTAACTTCAGGGTCTGTGTTGAAGCTGCTGCTCTGGGCTGAGCCAGGAGAACCAGAGGCCTGTCTGAGTTGATTCTGGGAATAGCTGCCACCAAATCCTCCCCTTTGTTGAGAGAAGCCAACATGTCTGTTGCCGGTTTGTCCCCGAGCTGCAAGAGAAACAAGACTATAAATCTACAGCTAGTAAAAGCACACAGATACATGACAGTGACATGCGTTGCTCACCTTGTGTAGCCCACAAACAACGCACATGCTCTGCTTGAACTAAACAAATCAGCAAAATCCTGCAGACAAAACCAGACATCCAGTCAGACATGGTCCAGAAACTCAACAAACTCTGAAAATAGCTGCAAAAAAACAACCTACCCTAGATGAAGTCCACAAGCCATTTCTATGTTCTAACTCAAGCAGCCTGTTGAAAGCACTAGTGACAAGCTGCTCTGTAAGTGTGTGCAGCAGACAGGTAGCATTTATACCAATCACTGCTTAATGTGTCTCCAGTGTGGACGCTGTGGTGCTGCAGCTTCCTGGATTGATTGATTGATTGATTGATTGACTCTCAGGTGCCCCAAGAGACACATTAAGCAGTGATTGGATGCAGGTGTCAATAAATGCTACCTGTCTGCTGCACACACTTACAGAGCAGCTTCAGGGCAGTTGTGTTACTAGTGCGTTGAACAGGCTGCTTGAGTTAGAACACAGAAATGGCTTGTGGAGTTAATTTGGGGTAAGTTGTTTTGCAGCTATTTTCAGCTAGGGATGGGCGGATGAAGCCTTGTGAAGCATTGAGGCTTTCTTCCTATTTGTACCGAAAATGATTCGAAGCTTTGGGGCTTCACTTTGAAGAAAAACAGTGACATCTGGTGGCCAACTGGAGTCAAAGCAGCCCTTTAACAGTGTGACCAAAGCACTAGAACACCTCAATGTTTCAATCTCACATCTCTGCAGTAAAAGTCAATGAAAGCTGCGTGTTCATTCACGGATTTGAAGTTATATACAACCATTATCGATGTTGCTTCTGTTTTTTACATTGTAATAAAACTAAATGCAGGTCAATAATATGAAACGACGTGTTCATGATGGGATTCGAACCTCTCCACACAGAACGAAAAAGACTATTCTACATGTACATAACCCACTATACTATGGAAACATTTACAAATGAGTACATTTCTTTATATTTTTATCACACTAAACTTTTATGCCAACAGAGTTATAAATAGTATTTGTCCTTTATAGCTCATTTTAGTGAGGTAAGATTTCACGGAAGTGGCATTGGAACGTGCTTATGAACTCACAATTATCGGTATCTCCTCTCTCAAACCCACATTGTTGATTGACACTGTGGCATCTTATGAAGCAGAGTTTGGTGCCAAAACGTTCAAGCTGTCAAACGCGTCAAACCGATGAAACGCTTCGTGAAGCACTGATGACGTCCGAAGCTTCGGACGTCATCAGTCCCGTGACAGTTGTCATTTGATACAAGCTCCGACACACAGCGGTTCAGTAGACTGACACAAGCTTCGGAGCTCTGGTATTGTTTGCCCATCTCTATTTTCAGCGTTTGTTGAGTTTCTGGACCATGTCTGACTGGATGTCTTGTTTTGTCTGCAGGATTTTGCTGATTTGTTTAGTTCAAGCAGAGCATGTGCGTTGTTTGTGGGCTACACAAGGTGAGCAACACATGTCACTGTCATGTATCTGTGTGCTTTTACTAGCTGTAGATTTAAAGTCTTGTTTCTCTTGCAGCTCGGGGACAAACCGGCAACACACATGTTGGCTTCTCTCAACAAAGGGGAGGATTTGGTGGCAGCTATTCCCAAAATCAACTCAGACAGGCCTCTGGTTCTCCTGGCTCAGCCCAGAGCAGCAGCTTCAACACAGACCCTGAAGTTAGCACTGGTTATAGCCAGAGATTTCCCAGTAGCCGCTACACACAAACTGTTTCACAGCCAGCTAAAGGTGGCTATGCTCCAGTCAGGTTGGCACAGAGCAGCTCTGAGTCAAGACCTAACTGGAGAACGACCAAGTTGAATCAGGGAAATGTTCAGAAGATGCCTAAAAAGCAGCCATTTGGCCTTTCTGCTTCTATTGCTGGTGGCAGTTCACTCAGGAAGTACGATCAGACTCCGATTAGTCCAGATTAGTTCTTTGCGATTGAATAAGGAATAAACCAGATCACACCGGAGTAAACCTTAAATTAAGAACGGTTATCAAGAAGGGTCCAGATATAACCAGGATCCCTGTAAACCTCGGAGAGAAAGAAATGAACAGGGAAAACCGGATCACCCGGAGGACCCCCTGTCCAGATTCGTTGCTCCTCTAGGGAGTTGACTTGTTCTCGGAGGACGCCGTTTTGTGCACGACTGGTTTCTCCCTCAACCCTCACCGCCTCAGTCTTCTCCCGTAGAGCCCTTTCCCGGTCCGCTTTTTTAGTAAGCGCCTTGAGTTCTTTGCGAAGGTCAGCGTTCTGCACCTTGATGGCGTTCGTCTCCACTCTCAGGGAGTTGTAGACGGCGGTCAGCGCTCGCTCACCCTGGAGGGAGTTGCTCAGTGCATCGACATTCTGCTGAAGACTGGCTTGGTCTCCGCTCAGGGCAGTGACCTCTGACTGCATTGCATTGTTTTTGGCCTCATATCTCTGTTCTTGAAGGACCTTGTTCTCCAAATCCCGGTGTTTTTTTTGCAGAGTGTTATTATCCTTGGTGAGAACATATATATATAATAATAATAATAGCTAGGATTTATATAGCGCCTTTCATGAAACCCAAGGACGCTTAACAAAGACATAAATAAACATAACAAATGCAACAGTATATAACAATAACAATATATAACATATATATATATAGTCTGATATATATATAATCTGATTGATTGGGGTGATGGTGCACTTAAAATACGCATTTAACTTGTCTGATATTTTGCCATGCTTATGTCGGCAGCGGTGGTGGTGTTAAGCTGCGTTCACAGCAAAAGTGTTGCGAATATTCGCAACGCTTTTGATGTGAACGCAGCTTTCGATTTTGCCATGATTAAGGTCTTGAATTCCTCATATGTGTTCATGATGATCACCTGCTCATCAGTGGAGGAAAAAGAAGCTTTTTCTCTGAGTTTTGTTAGAACATCATGTATTGTAAGATAATCATGGATTCAGTGATCGACTCTTTCCCCTTTTGAAGCAGACGGCCACGCGCAATTATCCTGATGACTGACGTCTGGTTCGAATTAACGAGACTGTTTGAGCGGGGATCAGCCTTTGAGAAACCGTCATAGCCTGACGTCAATCATCGGGGTAATTTAAGATGGATATTAGGACATTTGATCGACTTAGTTGAACCACGTACGAGGAACTGGGCCCTGGGGTTCTGATGACTGTGTGGCGGAAGTGTTTGAAAAGTACACGCATAAAATGAAAACGTCTCACTTCACAATTAAACTGCCGAAATCTGTTTTAAATAAGGTATTGTTGTTCTACATCTCCGGTATTAGAGTTAGTAGTACTGAATCATGTTGCATTGCTACAGAAATCACAAACTAAGACTTTAGTTATCTTAATGTCAAGTAAATTAAAATGTCGCTGTTGGAACCCCAAGTTACAATGACGTCTTAAAATGTAAAGAAATAATCTTTATAGTAGGAATGTGTTTACTCCGTTTAATGATCTGACAACACCGGATGTTAAACCTACCAATTGTTGGGATATTTTCAACCAGGTCCTGTATCCTGAAAATGAAACTAGGAAATGTAAAAGTGTTTTGTTTTACATGTACTGGGAGAACTGTCCGACAGACGATTTACAAATGCAATCAACTGGAATATTTTGGTGTGTTTAGAATGCAATGAATGAACTTTCAGTTTCATACAGTAGGTGGCAGCATTGCTCAGATCATTTATAACAAGGCATTGTATTGCATTGGTTGCTTTTATTTTGGAAAGGTTGGTCCATCTATTCATGCAGATAGTTTTTATTTGAGGTTTTTGAGATCAGCCTCTAGTTCTCAAAACCCGAGGCAATAAAACCCAAACTATCTGCCATACAAGGATTACATGTTGAGTGTCAAAGTAAACTATAGTTTCCTCTTGTCTGGATTTGTAGGCTTTGAAATGTGCGTCCTTGTCCACGTCAAGACATCAACTTTGGGTCCAAAGGTCTTCAAGCCTGAAAGTCAAGAGCAGAAGAAGAAATGTGTCTGAGATGCTGATTAGAAGCCCACATATTCCATGTGTGCATGTCCAGAGGCAGCAGGGGCGTCTACTTCAGGTATAAAACCCCAAACACGTGGATCCGGTGCAGAACACGTATATATCTGGGGCAGCACAGTCCTTCACGGCCTCTTGCCCGCGGAGACGAGCCGCCCGGCTTTGGGCTCCGCTCGCCCCAGACTCTGGTTGCTGCTCCGGCCGCCGCTCTGCTTCTCCAGCAGCGGCACGCAGGTGCATCCCACGGCCACGGACACGTAGAGCTCCGTGTAGGAGTGGCGGCCGCCGGCGCAGGAGCTCGCTCGCCTCAGGATGACGGAGGGCGCGTAGACCGGCACGCTGCGGTGGAGGGCGCTCTCCTCCCGGCGCGGGCCCAGCAGGCAGCCTCTGCACAGGCAGTAGGCCTCCGGGATGTAGCGGGGGTACCGGGCCGGGTCGTACGAGATCCTGAGGACGTAGATTCAGAGTTTCTCAAGGTTCAGACACATTCTGACCAATGGATTTCATGGCTTTTCCATGACTTTAAACCAAATTTCCAGACCAAACATTTTGTGAAATGAACGTCATGAACACATGAATATAACACATTTCCATGACTTTTCCAAAACCTTTGGGATTTTATTTTTTTCAAGGACTTTTCCAGGCCTGGAAATAACCATTGACCATGACTTTTCCAGGTTTTCCATGACCGTAAGGAACCTGGTTTTTATTTGCAGTTTATTACTTCCTCCAGAGTTCTCCAGGGAGCTACTTGTGTGTCTTAGCCAATCAAACAGTGAAACACATTGATGTGTTTTTATTTGGGAATCTAAAGGTTTTTTGGGAAAAGCAAAACATTTGAAATCCCAAAGTTTTGTTTCAACATCCAAACGTTTTGTTTAAAAAATCTCAAAGTTTTGTTCGGAAAAATTAAAACTTCTGTTCAAAGTCCAATATTTTGCAATTCCAAAATATGTTGTAAAACACAAGTTTTGCTTGCACTTCCAATTTTATTGTTTTGAAAACAAAAGTTATGTTTAGAAATCACTTTTTATTTTTTTTATTTGCGAATTCAAAAGTTTTGTATGGAAATTTAAAGTTGAATGCAAGTATTGTTCAATGCAAATTAAATCATTTATAGATCAGCTCAATAGACCCCCAGGGGGTCGTTTTTCCTTCTGTACCTCCTTGTTCCCCGTGTTAAAGTAGTCGTATGAACCCCAAATGAATATTTTCAAAAAAATCTCTTTTATAACATATTTTGATCATAACTGTGAATATCCAGCATGATCTAAGCAAGATTTCCCAAAAATGTCTTTTGGAGCGGTCGCCGACTTGTTCCAATTATAAGACACCTTTTTGGAAAGATTAGGACCTACATTTGCAAAGAAAATCACAATAAAACAAAGCATAGGGGTGTTGCCAATGATTTTCAGTCAAAAAACTGTGTCGTTCAGTTCAAAAATGGAAAGATTACTTTTCTATGGCAAAACAATTTCTCAATGAAGCATGCTGGGACTTAATATTTGCATAAGCCTCCGTCCATGATTTATGAAGTGTTTTTAGAAACGTGGGCAATACCTGGGAAAGGGATATGTGAGACAGAGAGAAAAAATAATAACTCTGGCCGTGATTTTCCAGGTCCTGATAGGGTTTATAGGGATTCTTATTGCTTTGTTCGACTCCCATAAGCCCGTATGTTACCATGTTAGTGAACTAAGACTTTGACTTCATAAGCGGTACTTATCAGAGTTTAGTGAAACATTACTGTCCTGCAGCAAGTTCACGCAGTTACTTAAGTACTTCAACTTAACAGTTAATTTAATTATTTTAGGTATCTTCTCACATGGGTTATAGTATTGTAGTAATTTAAATGAAGTTCTGGTTGTGAAGATAATTAAGTTTAAGTTTTTAAAAAAGAGACTTTTCTTTTTCTCGAAAAAGAGGCGAAACGGGGGCTGAGCTTAAAAGGTTCAAACAAAACAAAACACTGTTCCTCCTCTCCGGGCGGCTCACCTGTAGGCCCAGGGGGAGACGCTGAGCAGGTTCACCGGGAGGCGGGTCTTGCTGTCGGCCGGGGAGCGCGCGGCGCTCGGGCACGTGAGGTTGAGCTTCTCCTGCGGCTCCAGCTGCAGCGCGTGATGGAAGGCGCTCATCACGCCCACCGAGAGCCGCCCGAACATCTGCTCCAGGATCTCCTCCGGCAGGTCCAGGCAGGTCCGGGTCCGGGTCCTGGTGGCCTTCTTCCGTACCCGGCGCGCCCCGGACGGGCATCCGGCCAGCGGCAGCAGCAGCAGCAGCAGCAGCAGCACGCGGGTCCGGTGCGGCATCACGAGCGACAAAAAAACGCGCGCGTCCACCGACAAAATAAACCGTTTCTGCGCGCGCTCTGATCTCCTTCACTGCTTTTATAGTTCTGTTCGGAACCCGAGTGGCTTCAAACACCAGTGGCCTCCTCCGTTACCGCTCAGCTCGGACTCCTCTGTTTTAGTCCCGTGGGCCGTTGGAGAGTCCGCGGCAGGGAAGCAGTCCGCGGGCGCGCCGCCGGGGAAACATGTTGGCACGACACGTCCACACTGTCTAGGGCCGGGAGTAAGAATGGCCCCAGAACCAGAACCAGAAATAATAACCGACTTGGAAGTTTACCACCTGCTGCTCTCCGTTTAAGACGAGAAAAATCCCCCCGATGTGCGCGCGTAAAATCCGACGGAACCGTGTGATCCAGAACCGTGTGGTCCAGAACCGTGTGGTCCAGAACCGTGTGGTCCAGAACCCAGAAGGAGTCTCAATCAAACTGAAGCTGAAGATAAACTCCCTGGTATTAAAAGGAAGCCGCTCTTCAGAGGGGACGTCCAGACTCTGGCTGCGCGCGCGCGGCTGCTGGATCTTGGCTTCACACCAGAGTCTTCTTCACTTGTGAACTGGATCCAGTTATGTCCAACCAGCTATGTCACAAGGAAATTATCCCCTCAAGGACCAACCACAACTCATTTATAAATGCTAAAAGAACATTTATTTATATATAAATATGTTTTTCTCCTTTCATTCCTCATTGTCACTTTAAAAGAAATGATGCATGTAAATAACTTCATTTAATACTTATTAATCTTCTGTTTGATCTGCTGCCTCATCCCCAAAACATTTACATTAATAACTCAGATTGTCAGTGACTCTTTCTTTAATAGGTAAAATATTATTTATACAAACAAACGACAAAGTAATAAATAATATACCACAAATAAACATTTTTCAAACAAGTACAAAATGTAAAAAAAGGAACGGATGTATTTCATAAGTTTGTTGTTTGGTGGTGATGGATTTTCCAGAAGGCTCCATGCTGCTCTCACACTCTCACACATTGCAGTCAAAAATATTCCGACAGCGATATGTTTGCATTGTTTTTGGCTGCGTGCCACAGCGCGGGTCAAAGGGAGGTGAAAACGCAGCCCGGTGCTTTTGAGAAGAACTCGTTTACCTCCTCGAGAGGATCCGTCTGTCCAGAGAAGATCTACAACGTCTACGCACTTCATGGGCTAAAACGTAAAGAAAACGTGTGTTTCTGCTTTGTGATTGTTCTTTTGTTATTCACAGTTCTTTGTGCAGGAGGGGAAACAGTCCTGCATGTACAGTGTGTGTCTTCAGGTGTTCCTCTGGCATCATTTACCGTGAAATCAAGTCAAAGACATCGACAACGTCTCACTCTGGACCCTCATGAAGTCTCGACCCCGGAACATGTGTGTGTGTGTTGGTTGCTGAAGAGGAGGAAGTGCGTTGGTGTTTTCTCTCGGTGATGAAGAGCAGCTACTCCGGCAGCAGGTCGTCTCCCAGCTCTTCGTCGGCGAAGTCGTCGTCGTCCACGCGCTTCTTGGCCCCGGTCTTGGGCCGCTCCGCCTGAGGCCCCAGGGGGTCCACGTAGGACGCGTCTGCACACGAGAGGGAACGCAGGGTCCGCTGTCACTACAGCTCCATCTGAGGAGCTTCCAGAGCGTTTCTACCAGCAAACGCTGCTAAAAACCCTCAAAGCGTCTGAGCGCTGAATGCTTTATTAAGGAGCAATGTCTGCTCCGCGCTCCAAACATTTCACCTCCACTTCTGGCTCCATGCAGTCTACATTTAAATCATCATCAGTTATTAAAAACAAAAAGCCAACTCCAAACTACCGTAAAAGTCGGGTTTTAAACCGCTACTACCTTCGGTGGTAGCCCCCGCTAGCGCTCCGCTGTAGCCAGCTAGCGCTGCTGCTAGCTCCCCACTGCTGCTGCTACTGCCCGCGGCCCCGCTGCCCGAGTCGGGCGTCAAGCCGAGGCTGGTCCCACTATCTTCGGTGGTTGTCTGGGAGTTAGCGGGGAGCTAGCAGCAGCGCTAGCTGGCTACAGCAGGGAGCTAGCAGAGAGCTAGCTGGCTACAGCGAGGAGCTAGCGGAAAGCTAGCAGCAGCGCTAGCTGGCTACAGTGGGAAGCTAGCAGAGAGCTACCAGCAGCACTAGCTGGATACAGCGGGGAGCTAGCAAGGACAACCACCGAAGGTAGTAGCGGCTTATAACCCGACTTTTACGGTAACAGAATAGCAAGATTCAACTAAACTATTGAAGCTCTGAATCTTCTTATGAATCATAAAGGGCTTAAATGAAGCCCTTATCTGATCCATGAACATTCCTCAGTCGTAGGTTCCCTTTACCCCTCAACATTTTCATCGAACTGAAACCTGTAGACATGGGTCAAAAGTCAAAGATGACCAGCTGGGGGAAAGAGACAGAACATTTAATAATAGCACATATATGACATAAAGGAGTGCCTTCTTAGATGGTCCAGACATTTTGATAATGATTTTTTAACACAACAGTTGTAATACAACTAATCTATCTAGCATAAAGGTGGACTAGTGACATTGAGGGGGAGTGGTCTGCAAAAAAATATGTTAAATGTTCTTTATTGTAAATATGTAAACAAATCAAAAGGTTTAATCAAATTTAATGGAGAATATATAAGTCATTTTGACCCATTAAGTGTTTGTGAAGTATAAAAATGCATGACATGCAAAGATGGTCACTTTTGACCCATCAAAGGGTTTAAACACTATGCCAGGGAAAATGCATTTAGCTGAAATAAATAAACAGTTTGTTTTATTCAATCAGACTGAAAAGGGAACGTCCTCTCTCCTGTACATGTGGTAGGTTGGTGGTCAACGTCTCGGTGAAACTGAGGAACTCAAACAGCTCAAAGATGAACAGGAGAAGAAGTGAGTCCTCACCTATTTCCTTCGGGCTGCTGGCCTCGTACGGCTCGTTGGAACCAGGAAGTGACCTCATCTTGGCGCTCAGCCGCTCTCTTCTGCTGCTGCTGCCGCTGCTGTCTGCACCAAACACACACACACACACACATACACAAAAAATGGGACATTATTAAGTATATTTGCTAATTCTGACAGTAAAAAAACATGTTTAAACGTTCCTCAAAGCTGGACATCATCAGGGTGTGTGTGTGTGTGTGTGACCCATTAAAGTATGCAATCATTCAACTGAAGACTGTCTCTCCCCCAGACAGCCGTCAGATAACAACGTGAGAAACTAGAAGAACTCAAAGGTCACGGAGGTCAAACTGAGAGCGAGCAGGTTTATCTCACTCTGGTTAAAGTCAACATGGTGGAGATGTGAGATGTCTGTGTGTGTGTGTGTGTGTCTGTGTGTGTGTCTGTGTGTGTGTCTGTGTGTGTGTGTGTGTGTGTGTTGAAGGACCGGACCAGCAGGTTCTGGGTTCTGTTCGGTTGGTAGAACCAAGCCAGCGACGCAAAATACTTTCTCAGCTTTCCTCCTAAATATTAAAATCTCCACCACTGATAGAACCAAAAGAAAACCAAAAAGACCCGGATGATGCTGCTGCTGTGTTTATGGATAAATAAATACTGGGTTTCATATTATTATTCAGTGGGTTTTACTCTCCATCTTATTTTCCCTGTTTTTAATGTGTATTTTTCTTTATTTCAAAGCACTTTGTGCTGCGTGTTTTGCATGTAAAAAAATTAAGTTTCTTCTTATTCTCACTGTAATTATTCTTATCATCCTGGAATTGCTGCAAAGTTTAGGCTTCATTTTGTTTAATACGTTGGTTTATTATCCCTTTACTTCTTTTGTTTTTATTACACTGTGTAAAGATAAATGAACGATTTATTCCCTCCAGTATTTTAACTGCTAACGTGCTGCAGTTTGCTCATTGGAGCTCGTTCTTCATCGTTAATCATAACAGAAATTATTCTCCAGATCCGCCTCCCAGCAAACTATTTAAATGTACAATTATACTCCGAATGCCAATATGTGGTTATAGAGTTTTTCTCTCCAAATCAGAATTACAGTTCATTCAGCGAGACGCAGACCAGCTGTCTGCAGCGGGCTGACGGACAGATGTGATTACAGCCGCCGCCCACATCTGGCTGCCAGGTAGAGCCGAGCAACTGGAACCAGCCGCCTCACGAGAACGCACCGACCGAAAGGTTCGTTCCCCTTTTCTCTGCTTGGAACGCTTCGGTGGGGATTTTTCCTCTCTTTCTCTTAAAACACTGGAGTGGGAAACGAGGGATGACACGGCGGCGTGGAGGCCAGGTTCAGAATGGATCGTGTGCAACACTTTCCACCATTAAAAGTTGGGATCGATATCGATGAGTCAACTTTCTGGCTTCTGAACTCACTTTCCTGCTCAGACTTATTTGGATTTGTATTATTTTGTTATACTTGGAAAAGGGTTGTTGCAAGTTATTTGCACTGAGAGAGCAAGAACACCAAAAGTCAGCTGATAAAAACTGAAGAAGTAAAATAAAAAAAACACATTATAAGAAACATTTAGGCACAAGTTGCATCTTTCTGTGTGAAGACGGAAGTCGTTTTGGAGAGAAATCAAAGCCTCCCATTACAGAACATAGTCAGACGTTATACAGGCAGAACTCTCAGGTGTGTGTTTCCCTCACATCTGAACCAGTGTTGTGCGACGCCTCCTCAGGGCAAACACTGACTCACAACATCACAGCTGCCCGTCAACTTTCCACCTCTTATGTGTCGGTCAGATAGTGTTAAGGAATATTAAGAAGTATTAAGGAGTATATGTATTCCTCAGGACTTTTATAAGATAAAATAAACAGGAAAACTGGTGTAAAAACAGACTTGAATGTTCTTCATGGGTAAAGTAAAGGAAGTACTCAATTATTACTCAAGTAAAAGTATCAATACTTCAGTTTAGAAATACATTGCTATGAGGAAAAATCTTGTGGTCAACAAAAAGTGCAAAATATACTTCAAGTACTAAAAAGTAAAAGTACTCTTGAAGCAGAACGGCCCATTTCAGAATCTTACATTATTATTGGATTATAATTATTGTTGCATTAAAGTTACGGTTTGTTATTATTATAATTAGTTTTGTTATATTTGTACAGCAGATAGCTGCAGATTGATTAAATAACACAATTACACAATGCACATTTATAGCTAAATATTCAGTGTTGTGGAAACGGATATTATAACGTATAAGTTACTGCAGAGCGTCTGTGAAGGAATGAACAGATGTGGTTGTGAAGGTTTGAGACTAACTCAGGAATGGAACTGTGGTTTGGGAGAGACGTCGCAGTGGAGTGTCCAGCAGGGCAGACGGTACGTACCTCTCCCCGAGTCCGACAGAGGACTGAGCTGCTTGGACTCGCACTGAGAAACTGGGCAGCAAACAGGAAGCGAGGGAACAGAGCGAGCCGGAGAGCAGAGGAAGACAGGAAGAGGACAGCGTTGGACTCAGAGAGGAAAGAGGAAACCACAGACAGCTGAGCAGCTCTTTGTTGGAGCTTCAGAGCGTCGGTTCTCTCACCTGCTTTCACGTCCGTCTCTGAGCACCGGAGGAAGCAAGAAGAGGGTTTGGAGTGAAACAACTTAGAGTCATCGCCGAGATTTAAAAGACGCAAACGAGCCAAACATGTTACAGATCTAGCAGCTAGAAACAAAATGGAAAACAAGTGTGAGGTTTTACTGATCTAATTTATCATGGGACATGGGGGAATAAAAATAATAATAAATAAGTATTGGCAGGGGGAGTCAGATACATGGTAAATAAACACATAAATAAATATATATAAAATATATTTATTTATTTATTTGATCTCTGAGCGTTATCAGCCTCAGAAGGTGGATTATGCTTAAAAAAAAAAGTGAATTTAGTATTTATCTTTAATAAAGATACATAAAGATATATTAAAGAAATATATAAATAAATAAAAAAAAACATGTAATAAATCTAAATATATATATATATATACATAAATCAATAAAAATATATAAATAAATAAACAATACTTTATAATAAATCACCTCTGGCCAGATCCTCCTTCAATTAATCATCAATAACCCTTGCACCACTTTTGTCGTTTAGTTAGTCACTGTATATACTTTATATACACTTTATATACACTTTTAATTTGAAATGTAATATGTTCTGCTCTGCTATTGTATATATTGAGTATTTTCCATACTTAATATGTGACTTTGCTTGCTGCTGCCATAAACAAATCCCCCCCTGGGGATGAATGAAGTCTATATCTATCTAAATATATAAATCAATATGTATATTTCTCCTCCGTTGCTCCAGAGCCCAGCTGGCCTCGTTCTCCAGCTCTTGGCAGCTCTCTCTACGTTTGTCTGGATTGCGTTTGAAATCTGCCGAAGCGCCAGGTTTCCAGCGCCGGAGCGTCTGAGTGTGAGTCTGTGTTTGTTGTGTGTCTGTAGTGAAGGAGAGCTGCAACCAGTCTGCTGCTACAGACGAGGCCGCGCTGTCAGTCATCTGATCTGGGAAGGTGTTACGGCTGCACATCTACAACGGGTGTGCTGTCTGTAGAATAAAGACGTGCTGTCTGTAGAGTAAAGACGTGTGTCTGTAGAGTAAAGACGTGTGTCTGTAGAGTAAAGACGTGTGTCTGTAAAGTAAAGACATGTGCTGTCTGTAGAGTAAAGACGTGTGTCTGTAGAGTAAAGACATGTGCTGTCTGTAGAGTAAAGACGTGTGTCTGTAGAATAAAGACGTGCTGTCTGTAGAGTAAAGACGTGGTGTCTGTAGAGTAAAGACATGTGCTGTCTGTAGAGTAAAGACGTGTGCTGTCTGTAGAGTAAAGACGTGTGTCTGTAGAGTAAAGACATGTGCTGTCTGTAGAGTAAAGACGTGTGTCTGTAGAGTAAAGACATGTGCTGTCTGTAGAGTAAAGACGTGTGTCTGTAGAATAAAGACGTGTCTGTAGAGTAAAGACGTGTGTCTGTAGAGTAAAGATGTGTGTCTGTAGAGTAAAGACATGTGCTGTCTGTAGAGTAAAGACGTGTGTCTGTAGAATAAAGACGTGCTGTCTGTAGAGTAAAGACGTGGTGTCTGTAGAGTAAAGACATGTGCTGTCTGTAGAGTAAAGACATGTGCTGTCTGTAGAGTAAAGACGTGTGTCTGTAGAGTAAAGACGTGTGTCTGTAGAGTAAAGACGTGTGCTGTCTGTAGAGTAAAGACGTGTGTCTGTAGAGTAAAGACATGTGCTGTCTGTAGAGTAAAGACGTGTGTCTGTAGAATAAAGACGTGTCTGTAGAGTAAAGACGTGTGTCTGTAGAGTAAAGATGTGTGTCTGTAGAGTAAAGACATGTGCTGTCTGTAGAGTAAAGACGTGTGTCTGTAGAATAAAGACGTGCTGTCTGTAGAGTAAAGACGTGGTGTCTGTAGAGTAAAGACATGTGCTGTCTGTAGAGTAAAGACGTGTGCTGTCTGTAGAGTAAAGACGTGTGTCTGTAGAGTAAAGACATGTGCTGTCTGTAGAGTAAAGACGTGTGTCTGTAGAGTAAAGATGTGTGTCTGTAGAGTAAAGACATGTGCTGTCTGTAGAGTAAAGACGTGGTGTCTGTAGAGTAAAGACGTGGTGTCTGTAGAGTAAAGACGTGTGCTGTCTGTAGAGTAAAGACATGTCTGTAGAGTAAAGACGTGTGCTGTCTGTAGAGTAAAGACATGTCTGTAGAGTAAAGACGTGTGCTGTCTGTAGAGTAAAGACATGTCTGTAGAGTAAAGACGTGTGCTGTCTGTAGAGTAAAGACATGTCTGTAGAGTAAAGACGTGTGCTGTCTGTAGAGTAAAGACATGTCTGTAGAGTAAAGACATGTGCTGTCTGTAGAGTAAAGACATGTCTGTAGAGTAAAGACATGTCTGTAGAGTAAAGATGTGTGGTGTCTGTAGAGTAAAGACGTGTGTCTGTAGAGTAAAGATGTGTGGTGTCTGTAGAGTAAAGACGTGTGTCTGTAGAGTAAAGATGTGTGCTGTCTGTAGAGTAAAGACGTGTGTCTGTAGAGTAAAGACATGTGCTGTCTGTAGAGTAAAGACGTGTGTCTGTAGAGTAAAGACGTGTGCTGTCTGTAGAGTAAAGACGTGTGTCTGTAGAGTAAAGACATGTGCTGTCTGTAGAGTAAAGACGTGTGTCTGTAGAATAAAGACGTGTCTGTAGAGTAAAGACGTGTGTCTGTAGAGTAAAGATGTGTGTCTGTAGAGTAAAGACATGTGCTGTCTGTAGAGTAAAGACGTGGTGTCTGTAGAGTAAAGACGTGGTGTCTGTAGAGTAAAGACGTGTGCTGTCTGTAGAGTAAAGACATGTCTGTAGAGTAAAGACGTGTGCTGTCTGTAGAGTAAAGACATGTCTGTAGAGTAAAGACGTGTGCTGTCTGTAGAGTAAAGACATGTCTGTAGAGTAAAGACATGTCTGTAGAGTAAAGATGTGTGGTGTCTGTAGAGTAAAGACGTGTGTCTGTAGAGTAAAGATGTGTGGTGTCTGTAGAGTAAAGACGTGTGTCTGTAGAGTAAAGATGTGTGGTGTCTGTAGAGTAAAGACGTGTGTCTGTAGAGTAAAGACATGTGCTTTCTGTAGAGTAAAGACGTGGTGTCTGTAGAGTAAAGACATGTGCTGTCTGTAGAGTAAAGACATGTGCTGTCTGTAGAGTAACGACGTGTGTCTGTAGAGTAAAGACTTGTGTCTGTAGTGTCTAGAGTAAAGACTTGTGTCTGTAGTGTCTAGAGTAAAGACTTGTGTCTGTAGTGTCTAGAGTAAAGACATGTGTCTGTAGTGTCTAGAATAAACACGTGTGTCTGTAGAATAGAGACGTGTGTCTGTAGTGTCTAGAGTAAAGACGTGGGTCTGTAGTGTCTAGAATAAAGACATGTGTCTGTAGTGTCTAGAATAAAGATGTGTGTCTGTAGAGGAAAGACGTGTGTCTGTAGTGTCTAGAATAAAGACGTGTGTCTGTAGTGTCTAGAATAAAGACGTGTGTCTGTAGTGTCTGTAGAATAAAGACATGTGTCTGTAGTGTCTAGAATAAAGACGTGTGTCTGTAGAGTAAAGACGTGTGTCTGTAGTGTCTAGAATAAAGACGTGTGTCTGTAGAGTAAAGACGTGTGTCTGTAGTGTCTAGAATAAAGACGTGTGTCTGTAGAATAAAGACGTGTGTCTGTAGTGTCTGTAGAATAAAGACATGTGTCTGTAGTGTCTAGAGTAAAGACGTGTGTCTGTAGAATAAAGATGTGTGTCTGTAGTGTCTAGAATAAAGACGTGTGTCTGTAGAGTAAAGACGTGTGTCTGTAGTGTCTAGAATAAAGACGTGTGTCTGTAGAATAAAGACGTGTGTCTGTAGTGTCTGTAGAATAAAGACATGTGTCTGTAGTGTCTAGAGTAAAGACGTGTGTCTGTAGTGTCTAGAATAAAGACGTGTGTCTGTAGAGTAAAGTCGTGTGTCTGTAGTGTCTAGAATAAAGGCGTGTGTCTGTAGAATAAAGACGTGTGTCTGTAGTGTCTAGAATAAAGACGTGTGTCTGTAGTATTTGTAGAATAAAGACATGTGTCTGTAGTGTCTAGAATAAGGATGTGTGTCTGTAGTGTCTAGAATAGACGTGTGTCTGTAGTGTCTATAGAATAAAGACATGTGTCTGTAGTGTCTAGAATAAAGACGTGTGTCTGTAGTATCTGTAGAATAAAGACATGTGTCTGTAGTGTCTAGAATAAAGACGTGTGTCTGTAGTGTCTAGAATAAAGACATGTGTCTTTAGTGTCTAGAATAAAGACGTGTGTCTGTTGTGTCTGTAGAATAAAGACATGTGTCTGTAGTGTCTAGAATAAAGACGTGTGTCTGTAGTGTCTGTAGAGTAAAGATGTGTGTCTGTAGAAAAAAAGTTGTGTGTCTGTAGTGTCTAGAATAAAGATGTGTGTCTGTAGTGTCTGTAGAATAAAGACGTGTGTCTGTAGTGTCTGTAGAAAAAAGTTGTGTGTCTGTAGTGTCTGTAGAATAAAGACGTGTGTCTGTAGTGTCTGTAGAATAAAGACGTGTATCTGTAGTGTCTGTAGATAAAAGTCGTGTGTCTGTAGTGTCTGTAGAATAAAGACGTGTGTCTGTAGTGTCTGTAGAATAAAGACGTGTGTCTGTAGTGTCTGTAGATAAAAGTCGTGTGTCTGTAGTGTCTGTAGAATAAAGACGTGTGTCTGTAGTGTCTGTAGAATAAAGACGTGTGTCTGTAGTGTCTGTAGATAAAAGTTGTGTGTCTGTAGTGTCTGTAGAATAAAGATGTGTGTCTGTAGTGTCTGTAGAATAAAGACGTGTGTCTGTAGTGTCTGTAGAATAAAGACGTGTGTCTGTAGTGTCTGTAGATAAAAGCCGTGTGTCTGTAGAATAAAGATGTGTGTCTGTAGTGTCTGTAGATAAAAGCCGTGTGTCTGTAGTGTCTGTAGAATAAAGACGTGTGTCTGTAGTGTCTGTAGAATAAAGACGTGTGTCTGTAGTGTCTGTAGATAAAAGTCGTGTGTCTGTAGTGTCTGTAGAATAAAGACGTGTGTCTGTAGTGTCTGTAGAATAAAGACGTGTGTCTGTAGTGTCTGTAGATAAAAGTTGTGTGTCTGTAGTGTCTGTAGAATAAAGATGTGTGTCTGTAGTGTCTGTAGAATAAAGACGTGTGTCTGTAGTGTCTGTAGAATAAAGACGTGTGTCTGTAGTGTCTGTAGATAAAAGCCGTGTGTCTGTAGAATAAAGATGTGTGTCTGTAGTGTCTGTAGATAAAAGCCGTGTGTCTGTAGTGTCTGTAGAATAAAGATGTGTGTCTGTAGTGTCTGTAGATAAAAGCCGTGTGTCTGTAGTGTCTGTAGAATAAAGATGTGTGTCTGTAGTGTCTGTAGTGTACCCAGAATCCCGCTGGCCTTCTGAGGAGACGTGAGGACGGGTGTGGAGACGCCTGCTGTCCAGCAGCATGAAGACAAACAGGAGAGAGAAGTGGTGACGGACATGAAGAGTTCATTACAGGCTTTGGCCACACACACACACACACACACACACACACACACACACACACACACACACACACACACACACACACGTTGTTTTGACTGTACAAGTACTCCAGAGAAACGTTTGAGTTCTCTTGCTCAACTTCTGCGTTCTCCAAAGAAAACTTTGCGTTCAATGCAAAACCTTCCCAGAGCTCACCATCTATTATATTTCTATATTTCCTCCGTAGCCTTTTCAACATAAAACGTCTAAAATCGACTAAATCTGGATTAAAACCAGAAGCTGAATCTGAGCTTCAAGCTCCAGACCAGCAGGTCTCCATGGGAACCACCGACTCACCAGTGCTGCCCGCGCTGCCCTCTCGTCCTTCCCGCCGACTCCTGGCGCTGCCGTCCCGTCCCGACTTCCCCCTCTGAGGAAGAGAGGAGATCAGGAATAATACAAACGTTTTAATTGAACTGAAACGTATTTAGGCGATCCAGATGAGATCAGGTTCTGTGGAGAGTAAAACTCCTTCCATGCTGGGTCGTCGGTTCTGTTGACGTCTTCGTTGTATTCGTCTCTCCCTCTGTGTCTCGTTAATTAAGTCAGTTGAAAACTATTTTCTTTTATTAATACCATCCAACAAAACGCTAGGCAGAAGCATTTAAATACAAATTAAAGTGGAATTTGACCTGAATAAACATGTCAAATAAACTATGAACTAGAAGGCACCACAGCAACGAGCGGTGAGCAACAACGATGGAGACAAAATGTTTAAAGAATAAAGAATTGTACAGAAGCCTGGAGAGGAAAGTGAGAATTCAACATTCTGCTCTGAGTCAGATCTGAACTGTTTTTTCTTTCCTGTGTTTATAACTTAAGATCATGTGAAAGATGAGGGTTGGTCAGAATAATATTCAAAGTGTTAGTAAGTTATGTGACGTTTCTTTTGGCTGTAAATGTATTTTTATCTACCGTTTGGGAAACTCGGCCTCTTGTGGATGAAATGAGTTTTACAACAGCAAACAATAAAATAATTTAATTAATTTATATAAAAAAAATTTTTTTACTTAAAAGTAAAACAGTTTTTTTATTTTAATAACCTGACAAATTAATGTGTCACCTGTTTCACAGTTAAAGTGATTTAAGGAATTTTAAAAGATTATCCTGAAAACTTTTTAGATCAGACGTAGAAAATAGATCAACAGATTTTTATTCTCTCACTTTCCTCTCATGACTTTGATTAATAGATTTTGGTAAAATATCATAAACACAACATGTGAGATGTTCTGCTCGTCATCATCATTTCATTCACTGAGCAGCTTCATCTCCTTCTTCTTCCTCTTCTTCCTCCTCCTCCTCCTCCTCTTCCTCCTCCTCTTCCTCTTCCTCTTCCTCCTCCTCCTCCTCCTCCTCCTCCTCCTCCTCCTCCTCCTCCTCTTCTTTCTCTTCCTCTTCCTCCTCCTCTTCCTCTTCCTCCTCCTCCTCTTCCTCCTCCTCCTCTTCCTCCTCCTCCTACTTCTCCTTCTCCTTCTCCTCCTGATCCTTACGGTCTGTCTCTTCCTGTTACGGAGTTTCTTCTTGGTGTGATAGTGGGCGAGCTCTACCCAGCATGCAGTTCGGCTGTGTCATTTTATAAATGTACAATTATCAGAGAGAGAGATAGATAGATAGATAGATAGAGAGAGAGAGAGAGAGAGAGAGAGAGAGAGAGAGAGATACCTGCTCCCTGATCTCCTTCATCTTCTCCGCTTTCTTCAGCTTGGTGGCGTATTCTTGAACCTCCTTCAGTCCCATGTCTGTGCACAGCCTCACCAGGAAACGCAGGCCTGCACACACACACACACACACACACACACACACACACACACACACACACACACACACACACACACACACACACACACACACACACACACTCCGTGAACTCATCTCCTGCCGGTCAGCGGTTCTGTTCAAAGCTGCGTAGAGGAACGAGATGAATTACACTCCATGTTTTCTGGAAACTTGCGGTGGATGTCTTTGTACGTTTCCAGAGCTCTCTGGTAGTTTCCTGTGAAGAAAGAAAAGAGAAAAAGGGTCTTAAAGTTGACTCGATCAGAATAAACCTTCATCAGATACTTGGCTTTCCTTTTCTATCATCTGGTGTTCAGTATTAACAGGAGTTAAGTTATTTATAATGATATTCAATGGCTGAGGAGCAAAACCTCCTGTCTGAAAAATACTTTTTTTGAGAATACAACAACAAAAAAAGTGTTGTTTTCTTGCAGAATGCTATTTGTTAAGGATACCAATACATAAGACAAAAAATACAAAAATAAAAATACACAAACAGACTGCGCTCACCACTTCTCCGGTAGCAGCTGGCCACCATGAGCTGCCACTTCACCTGAGTGGGTCTGAGGAAACACGAGAGGAAACACAGTGAACAAACCACTCACTGCACCACTTCTTCATAAGAAGAGAGAGGTGTAACATAATATTAAATCTGAATTCAGCTGGAAGGCAAAACGACTTCCAGATGAGGACGAGCTTCCTGGTTGTTGAGAGAAGATGTAAATCAAAAGAACACCGAGACGAAGCGTAAAAGAAACACCGGAAAAGGAAATTTAAATACAATTTAAAACAGCCGTTAAAGAGCCAAGAGAAAAGAAAACGAAGAAAAAGAAAAAACGCTCAAATAGAATAAAAAACATGGGAATAAAAGCTACTGTGCATTTTAAGAAATTATTTCATTTAATAAAACCAAGTTTTATTGTTGTGTCATTTTGAAGAAAGCGACCGGAAACAGAAGACGAGAGAAGTCTGGATGTGTGTTTGGGCGCTAAATATGTGTGTATACTTCTGAAGATAAACTTGACTTTACCGAAAGAAATACTTAAGTTTTGGGTATTTTGGGTATTTTCTTTGGATCTGAACAGTCAGATCTAGCGTCAAGATGAATGTACCTGGTGATGAATGTACCTGGTGATGACTGTACCTGGTGGTGAAGGTACCTGGTGGTGAATGTACCTGGTGATGAATGTACCTGGTGATGACTGTACCTGGTGGTGAATGTACCTGGTGATGAATGTACCTGGTGATGAATGTACCTGGTGATGAATGTACCTGGTGATGAATGTACCTGGTGATGAATGTACCTGGTGATGACTGTACCTGGTGGTGAAGGTACCTGGTGGTGAATGTACCTGGTGGTGAATGTACCTGGTGATGACTGTACCTGGTGGTGAATGTACCTGGTGATGAATGTACCTGGTGGTGAATGTACCTGGTGATGAATGTACCTGGTGATGAATGTACCTGGTGATGACTGTACCTGGTGGTGAATGTACCTGGTGATGAATGTACCTGGTGATGAATGTACCTGGTGATGAATGTACCTGGTGATGAATGTACCTGGTGATGAATGTACCTGGTGGTGAATGCACCTGGTGATGAATGTACCTGGTGATGACTGTACCTGGTGATGAATATACCTGGTGGTGAATGCACCTGGTGATGACTGTACCTGGTGATGACTGTACCTGGTGGTGAATGTACCTGGTGATGACTGTACCTGGTGGTGAATGTACCTGGTGATGACTGTACCTGGTGGTGAATGTACCTGGTGATGACTGTACCTGGTGATGAATGTACCTGGTGATGAATGTACCTGGTGGTGACTGTACCTGGTGGTGAATGTACCTGGTGGTGACTGTACCTGGTGGTGACTGTACCTGGTGATGAATGTACCTGGTGGTGAATGTACCTGGTGATGAATGTACCTGGTGGTGACTGTACCTGGTGATGAATGTACCTGGTGGTGAATGTACCTGGTGATGAATGTACCTGGTGGTGACTGTACCTGGTGGTGAATGTACCTGGTGGTGACTGTACCTGGTGGTGACTGTACCTGGTGATGAATGTACCTGGTGGTGAATGTACCTGGTGATGAATGTACCTGGTGGTGACTGTACCTGGTGGTGAATGTACCTGGTGGTGAATGTACCTGGTGGCTACTTACTGAATCAGCGTGGCTCTCTCAAAGTACTGAATGGCCTTCTCGCAGAACTGCGTCTCGATGTAGTACGCCCCGAGCCACTCGATCACGTCGATGTTGGAGGGGAAGTACCTGAAGGACTGGAAGCCACAAGCAGCAGAGCGTTCAGCCTCGTTCACACAGTGAATTATACAAAGATAAACCTTTGAGGCTCCGCGAGCGACTTCTACATTCAGTCAAATTTCCGTCTGCCGCCTTTTCCCACGTGCTCTGGCAATGCTGGGATAGATTGCGCAAGAGGGCAGTCCAGCAGGGGGCGCTGATGCAGCACTTATGGATGCTAACCGCCATGAAACGCAACAGAAGAAGAAGATGGAGCAAGGTAGGATTTTCTTATTAATCAAGAACACATTGGTCAAGAAGCTGTTTCTGTCTGTTTCTGTTCTTCTTGTAACGTAAAAGAATAATATTCTTTGTTAGTTATCAAATCACCCGCGAACATTTTGCTAAACTTAAAAAAGTTGCAGATTCAAACGTGGGGTCTTGTGATTGATCCGTCATTTAAAAGATAAAATGTTGCAGGTCAAGACTCTCTCAGCTCGTACCATCGAGTTTTGTGTGAACTACACGTCACAAACATGGTCGTTGGCTCGGCCAGCTAGCTCACCTAGCTTCCAAATGTAGCGTTACGTTAGCTGATGTGTTTTATGCAGCGACTCTTTCTTTGTTTTGATCAGCCGGGAAGAGAAAGAAGGAGTGAGACACGTTGTTGGTGAAGTGAGAACAACCTCACGCCGCTTTGGAGTCATCTTTCTAAAAATACGTATTTTCAGTCTGATACTTCAACAGTTTTACGCCTAAATGTTTCTTGACGTGCAAAAATGATCTTCATGGCACGAGTCAAACTGGATCAAATCATTATTTGTCTCTCTCGTCGTTGACAACTGTACATATTTCCTCCTCAATAAGTTCCCACGGTGGCCCACTGCAAGGGGCGGGACTTAGCTCTCTATTGTACTACGTATTCCGGTACCTCGTTGTAGTACTACATATTCCGGTACCTCGTTGTAGTACTACATATTCCACTACCTCGTTGTAGGACTACATATTCCGGTACCTCGTTGTAGTACTACATATTCCACTACCTCGTTGTAGTACTACATATTCCACTACCTCGTTGTAGTACTACATATTCCGGTACCTCGTTGTAGTACTACATATTCCCCTACCTCGTAGTAGGACTACGTATTCCGGTACCTCGTAGTAGTACTACATATTCCACTACCTCGTAGTAGGACTACATATTCCACTACCTCGTAGTAGTACTACATATTCCGGTACCTCGTAGTAGGACTACATATTCCACTACCTCGTTGTAGTACTACATATTCCGGTACCTCGTTGTAGTACTACATATTCCGGTACCTCGTAGTAGGACTACATATTCCACTACCTCGTAGTAGGACTACATATTCCGGTACCTCGTAGCAGGACTACATATTCCACTACCTCGTAGTCGTACTACATATTCCAGTACCTCGTAGTAGTACTGGAACGCCTGGGACTTGTCTCCCTCGCCATCGTAGAGCTCTCCCAGTTTGGCCAGGGCCTGGGGGTCCGTGTGGGTGACGCTCAGAACCTGGATCAGCCACTCGATGGCCTGCTGGGGGTCCTCCAGAAGCTCATACCTGGAGCCAGCGAGTCAAGGACGGGTTTGAACCCCTCAAAGAACAGAAACATCTCCATGCGTACGACTGTTTGAAGCAAATACAGAGAAACAGCCACACATCGGCTGGCCGGTAGGATACAGGTTGGCCAGCTGGTACATGACTTGGGCGCTGTTCCTCAGGATGGCGTGGAGCTTCAGGAAGCAGTCCAGAGCTTCCTCCAGACGATTCAGGCCTTTGTAGGTGAGACCTGGGACAAGAGGACAAGGGGACAAGGGGTCAAGGGGACAAAAGCGGTCACTCAAGTACGTTTCTTTGACACCTGCAGATGTTCCTCTGGTGACACACAAAGTCCTTAATATTCAGAAAGTGGACATTTTCAGCAGCAAATGTTTTTCCAACTTGAATTAAGAAAAACTCAGCTTCAGTTTGAAATTTATATTCCAGACTATGGAAGCTGACAGCGAGAAGGTTTACTTTTTGGGAGATTGTGATCTGTACGCTTGCTTAGCGCCGCTGAACTTGGGACATCTTGGACTTTGGCATTTCCGCCCAAGCTTTTATGTGGGAGTGACTAAATGGAGACAATTTTTTTTTGACATTTAGACTCCATTGACAAAAACAGTCATTTTTACCATGGCTTAGCTTGTATCATTGTGGGATTTTGGTGAATCCGGACTCTCCCTTTAAAAACACCAAACTCCACCAAAATAACACAAACAAACGGACCGATTGAAGAAGTCGTGGACGAGCACAACGTGTTCTGTGAGGTAAAAACACTGGGTTTTGTCAAAAGAGTCTAGTGGCTTTAAAGAGAGCAATAACAGCAAGGTAAAGTGGTGAGAACATTCTGAATACAGCGTACGCTCCCCTGCTGGTGCTCCTCAAACAACCCCATTTAAAGAAATAAAATCCAAACTATCCCTTTGAGGTTGCTCCATTATACTGCTCGTTACCCAGGTTGTAGAGGGCCTCGGTGCAGGAGGAGTCGTTCCTCAGAGCCTCCTTGTACAACTCTGCAGCCTTCTCAAAGTCCTGCTTGACGAACATCGTGTTGGCCTTGTTGATGATCGCGGCCGGGTTGTAGCGGTCAGCCGTCATGGCGAGGTCGGCGTACCGGTCGGCCTGGTCGTAGTCCTTCTCCTGCAACAGGGGAAGATGAGAGAGGAAGATGAGAGAGGAAGATGAGAGAGGAAGATGAGCGAGGAAGAAGATGAGAGAGTAAGATGAGAGAGGAAGATGAGAGAGGAAGATGAGAGGAAGAAGATGAGAGAGGAAGGAGATGAGAGAGGAAGAAGATGAGAGAGGAAGAAGATGAGAGAGGAAGAAGATGAGAGGAGGAAGATGAGAGGAGGAAGATGAGAGGAGGAAGAAGATGAGAGGAGGAGGAAGATGAGAGAGGAAGACGAGAGAGGAAGATGAGAGAGGAAGAAGATGAGAGAGGAAGATGAGAGGAGGAAGAAGATGAGAGAGGAAGATGAGAGGAGGAAGAAGATGAGAGAGGAAGATGAGAGGAGGAAGATGAGAGAGGAAGAAGATGAGAGAGGAAGATGACAGAGGAAGAAGATGAGAGAGGAAGATGAGAGGAGGAAGATGAGAGAGGAAGATGAGAGAGGAAGAAGATGACAGAGGAAGATGACAGAGGAAGAAGATGAGAGAGGAAGATGAGAGGAAGAAGATGAGAGAGGAAGAAGATGAGAGAGGAGGAAGATGAGAGAGGAAGATGAGAGAGGAAGAAGATGAGAGAGGAAGATGAGAGAGGAAGATGAGAGAGGAAGATGAGAGGAAGAAGATGAGAGAGGAGGAAGATGAGAGAGGAAGATGAGAGGAGGAAGAAGATGAGAGGAGGAGGAAGATGAGAGGAGGAAGATGAGAGGAGGAAGATGAGAGGAGGAAGAAGATGAGAGGAGGAGGAAGATGAGAGGAGGAAGATGAGAGGAGGAAGATGAGAGGGGAAGATGAGAGGAGGAAGATGAGAGGGGAAGAAGATGAGAGGAGGAAGATGAGAGGGGAAGAAGATGAGAGGGGAAGATGAGAGGAGGAAGATGAGAGGAAGAAGATGAGAGGAGGAAGATGAGAGGAGGAAGATGAGAGGAAGAAGATGAGAGGAGGAAGATGAGAGGAAGAAGATGAGAGGAGGAAGAAGATGAGAGGAGGAAGAAGATGAGAGGAGGAAGATGAGAGGAAGAAGATGAGAGGAGGAAGATGAGAGGAAGAAGATGAGAGGAGGAAGATGAGAGGAAGAAGATGAGAGGAGGAAGAAGATGAGAGGAGGAAGAAGATGAGAGGAGGAGGAAGATGAGAGGAGGAAGATGAGAGGAGGAAGATGAGAGGAGGAAGATGAGAGGAGGAAGATGAGAGGGGAAGAAGATGAGAGGAGGAAGATGAGGAGCGTCTCACCAGGAAGTAGAGGAAGGAGAGGTTGGTGGCTGCGGCGCTCTTCACTCGGCTGTCCTTCTTCTCGAACGTCTTCAGCGTCTCCACCGCCTGAGAACACACGAGGAACGGCCGTCAGGGTCAAAGGTCAACAGAGGTACTGTGAAGCTTCAGCGCAAGCCGACTCCCCCGGGAAGTAAAACACCTCCACACATAAAAGATCCAATCGTAATGAATGCTACAGGATATAAAGCTGAACAAGGAATTCCCATTTAAAGAGTTTGATGATTGCAGGGTTTTTAAATAAAGCTCTTTGTTGGTCGTTATGTTCTGTGAATGCTTTACATACTGGGGAAGTTTTTCCAACATAATAATAAGCTGTAGCAGTCTGGACAAACTGCAGCTGCAGGACGCTGCAGCACCAGAAGAGCAGGAAGCACCACACGCATGCACCGATGTACAGGAGGCTGCAAAGTCTTCAATATCAGCTAAATAAACCCAGAAATATGAAATAAATAGACACAAAAAACTATGAAAAATTTGCAAAACAACAATAATTTTTGGAAAAAGATGTTATTTCTGACTTTTCCCCCCCAAATAACGGTTTTAGTCGACTTTTTATGCCGTAATATTTCTGTAAAAATGTCCTTTGAAAGTATTTTTTCCCCTCACTTTGGTGCCAAAGACATTATTTAATACTTAAAACACACATTGTTTACACGACATAAGTAAGTGAGTAAATACTAATCTTTGTAGATTGTTTTACTTTTTAATTTCCTTTTTATACACCAAGGAAAAGCATTTATTTATAATTTCATGTGATTGCCATTGTTAGCTTTTATTTATTATTATTTGTTCCTAATTTTTAAAAACATTAATTATATAGATTTATATAAAAATGTATGTATGCGTATAAATATATATTTTTGCTTAATTGTTCAAATTGTGGCAGTGGACTGCTGCAGTTTTATATAATTGGGAAAAAAAACAAAGTTATATTATATATTTCCTCTCTGCACACAGATTTCCCCTTCTGGTCTGTGGGCTCTTAAAACAATAACTGCTTGGCAGTGCCAATATGTCAATGCCAATATGTCAATGCCAATATGTCAATGCCAATATGTCAATGTCAATATGTCAATATGTCAATATGTCAATATTCATAAAAAGCAGCAGCATGTCAGGGAGGGAAAACAACAACAACTCAACCTAATAAAAGGAACCAGAAGCCGACGTACCTCAACCTGAGGCATGCAGGCGGGAAGGAAACGAGACGAGAGAACGAGGCAATGAGAAGGAGTGAGATGTTCATGACAGGAGAAATCAATAAATCAATAATGCCAAAAAACGTACGGTGATGCAATGTTGGGATAATAAAAAGGATGGAAAAAAATTAAACAAAAAGGACGACAGAGACCGGATCATACACATTGTAGGCACGTAGAAGGGAGATTTATTTTGTCCTTTTAAATGTCAAATAGTATCCAGTTTTTATTCTTCTGTTGAATCGTTTTATTACAATTAAAATGAAAGAGCAAAATGCTTTCTTTCTTTCTACGGCTTTTATTTATTTTATCTGTTTTTATTGAATTTGAATTAAATGTACAGCACTTTGAGCTACATAGTCTGTATGAAATGTGCCATTTAAATAAAGATTATTAATATTATTAGTACTTTAACAATGCATAAACGTAATTGCTACTCCGACATTCCTTCCAAGTTCAGAAACATAACACAATAATACGACAGCGACATTAATAAAACTAATAAGAAAAGATACAATGTTTCTGTTTCAGCTCTTATGGAACTATCTGACACTTTTGTAATTGTTTATAACGGATGTTTTAATTCTACTCTCAAATATCAAATCAAACAACGAGCGCAGACTAAAGGAGCTTTATTATTATTATGATAATAATGAAAGGAGCGGCGTGGCCCTTTAAGAGCTGAGCCCAGCATCACCTGGTTGAAGTCCTTCTGCCTCAGGTAGGTGATCGCTTTGTTGATCTCCAGATCGTTGGCGAGCTCCACATACTGAGAGCTCTTCACCATGTCCACACACCTAGAAACAAACAACAACAACACATGAGCGGTGTCACATCGTTTGATGCTCGCTGTAAAAGGATGAAGTTATAGTTTCATCTCAATCTGAGCGATAAACCAGACGCACCGGACCCAAAGATATACTGAAAAGATGCATGTTCCTATGTGGCCGATACGTTTATCTGATCCATTTAATACTTAAAACAGTATCAGATGTTTACTTCATACGATCGTCATGGCCAAAATAAATAAATTCATCTTTTTTTTTGGCAAATCAATTACACTCAAAATCCGAATGTAGGGAGGTGGAGAGAGTCTGTGTTATTGAGCATAACTGTATGAATATTAAATATGAAAAGACATGAGAGGCACTGGATTATCTTACAGTGCCTTAATGGACATGATGCATTTCTTTTTGTTTTTATTCCCATTTGAGCTGCATTTTATGTATGAAAGTGTTGTATAAATACAATGTATTGTTATTATTATTATTATTCATTATTGACAAGTGACTTAGTGGTTATACTTAGTCTCTTAGTTTCTAAGTAGTAACGTTAAGTTACCTTTACTTTGTTCACGGCTCTTTTGTACTTGTATACAATACATTGTGTTTCTAACAGCTGTTCTGCAGGATACTTCTTACTCTTAATCCAGTAGTTTAAACACATGAACTTCTTTTACTTAAACTCAGCTGAGCTTCTAGCCAATCAGAGCTCTGCAGACGCACTACGGGTGAAAATCAGATTGTCTACTTGAGTCGATATAAATTATATTATTATATTACAATGCTTTTACTTCTCCGTTTCTATTTCTTCTGGCCGCCCACGCGGCATGAAATCCTCTTAATCCTCTGAAGCGATGACCAAACCTGCTGCGCTAGTTTAAAAAAATAAATAAAAACATTGGTGTGGAGCGCAGATGTGGAGAAAGAGGAGAAGAGAGAAGAGATATATATATATATATATATATATATATATATATATATATATATATATATATATATATATATATAAAATTCTTGATTCTGGCTCAGCGTTCTCATCTGCTGCTTTCAAACTTCCCTCTGAGAGTTGAAGTTTCTTTTAGTGGCTCACAAATCTTACAAAAACTATTGCGCAACAGTTGTTTCCATATTTGCCCTGGAGGAGAAATTCAGGGAAATCTGAAATCTGATAAAAGGGAATCAAGGGAAAACTCTTGAAGGCATCCAATGAAACGCCCTCGGTTTGGATGTTCAGTCCCAGATGATCCCATTGAGGTTCAGCAGAAAGACTCTAGTCTAGTTAGACCCTCATATCAGCAGCTTAAGAACAGGTTTCATGTTGAGGAGAAAAATAAAAACAACAAACCAGTCGAATCCGGCCGCAAAGGACGTTTCGATGGCCGGAGCGATGAGCTTGGCCGCCGTCATGATGTACTTCTCAGCCAGGACCTTTCTACGTGGAGCACATGCAAAAACAACAACAACAACAACATCAACAACAACAACATCAACATCAACAACATCATCAACAACATCATCAACAACATGATCTTGTGACGGAGCGAAGACGAGTGTTGTTCTCACAGATCTCTCTCCATCTGGTGAAGCTTGTCGTTCTTTATCGCCTCGAGGACCAGACCGGGGTCGGCTTCATCCTGAGAGACAGAGGGACCAGGTTCTGTCAGAGGGAACCTTCAGAGGGACCAGGTTCTGTTAGAGGGAACCTTCAGAGGGACCAGGTTCTGTTAGAGGGAACCTTCAGAGGGACCAGGTTCTGTCAGAGGGAACCTTCAGAGGGACCAGGTTCTGTTAGAGGGAACCTTCAGAGGGACCAGGTTCTGTTAGAGGGAACCTTCAGAGGGAACCTTCAGAGGGACCAGGTTCTGTTCAGAGGGAACCAGGTTCTGTTCAGAGGGAACCTTCAGAGGGAACCTTCAGAGGGACCAGGTTCTGTTCAGAGGGAACCAGGTTCTGTTCAGAGGGAACCTTCAGAGGGAACCTTCAGAGGGAACCAGGTTCTGTTAGAGGGAACCTTCAGAGGGAACCTTCAGAGGGAACCAGGTTCTGTTAGAGGGAACCTTCAGAGGGAACCAGGTTCTGTTAGAGGGAACCTTCAGAGGGACCAGGTTCTGTTAGAGGGAACCTTTAGAGGGAACCAGGTTCTGTTCAGAGGGAACCAGGTTCTGTTCAGAGGGAACCTTCAGAGGGAACCATCAGAGGGAACCTTCAGAGGGAACTGCACGTTATCTGCAACTGTGCAGAAATATCAGCTGGAAACACAATGAATAAACATGCAAAAAGAAAAATAAAGCATTTATAACTTGACCGTCAACGTTATGGATGAAGCTCCGGACCAAAGAGAGAAAGGGAAGAAACCCCGTTTCCTAAATGCTTTTCCATAAATAAACAATAACCACGGACACCGGCCAGGCGACTCACGTGAGACGGGAGGTACTTGTCTTCGTCGTCGACGCCCAGCGGCACGGAGATGAGCTTCTGGAAGGCCTTCTTCATGCGGTCGCGGTCCCCGATGGCGTAGTAGCACAGGATGAGGTTGAAGCCCGTCTTCACGTTGGGGCTCTCGCTCATGATGTGCTCGAAGGACGTGATGGCGTCCGAGTACTGGCCCATGCGCACAAACACCACGCCGATGTTCTGCATGATCTTGATCCGCATCTCCTTGTGCGCGTTGGAGATCTGGTCCAGAGCCATCCGGTAGAACTTGATGGCCTTCGGGTAGCTCTTCTGCTTCACGTAGATGTTGGCCATGTTGACCTTCAGGCGGCCTGGAGGTCGTGAAACGCGGCAAAGGAACGAGGGACACGATGCAAGGCATTATGGGACGAGCACGATGACTGACGTGTGGGTTTGTCTTTTCAACCAGTTCACCAGCCGAATATGTTCAGAATTCTCACAAAACATTTTATTCAAATGAGCTTTATTGGCATGAATGTTCAGGGTACATTATTGCCAAAACTAACATACATAATTTACATTTAGATATAAACTAGATAACAAAAACACTGTAAATGCATGAACTCTTTTGTTGATGTAATCCATTAGAAACCTCTTAATGTTTGAGAGTCAATATATAATATAGACATAAATATGGCAGTTTTCTTAAAGCTATACTACGTGTAAGTTCTTGTTTCCAATTATGTGTTTTATAATTAATATCCCTGTGCTACAGTTTACGAGAGAATATTTATTTTTCTTCAGTTTAAGTTTGATTTAAACTCATGTTATCATAATAATGTGTACTTCGATGCTGCATTCCCAGACAACGATCACAGTAACAAATATCCTCTTTGATATTACAGCCATATTCCTGCATGATTGAGTAGTCATATGAGTATATATATATATATATATATATATATATATATATATATATATATATATGCATCTGAAGCTCATGTGCTCACCTGCGTTACTGAACATCTTGTTCTTCACGATCACCTGGTAGCTGTTCAGGGCCTCTGGGAACATGTCGTTGTTCGCATACTGGTTGGCGAGGTTGAGCAAAACCTGGTAGCGACAGACACGTTTATTATTATTATTAATAATAATAATAACGTGCAACACAAGTCCAGTTGTTTTTAGACATCTGAAGCTCAATGCTACTCACAGAGTAGGTGAGGTCCAGGTTGACGTGGTCCGCGTTGCCAGACTGCTCCCTCTGCCTCACCAGCGTTCTCTCCTTCCTGCCGGCCTCTTTGGCTTTTTCAAGAGCCTGCAGAGACACAGCAGGAAGACAGACACACACAGGAGCTTCATGTGAAGATACACGTCCAGCGGACAGACACACTGATCACAGCCACTCTCCTCCCTTCTCTCCCTGACTAAACCAAACTGACCAGCTGCAAGGCTCCGCTGCTCTGAGCCATGCAGCTCTCTTTGATCAGGTCGTTCACTTTCTTCTCCAGGATCTTGATCTTCTCCTCGGGCCTGCAGGCAACACAGAACCACAGAACCACAGGTCATGTGACGTGAGGCCGGATGCTGAGAGACAACAGTTACATCTGAAGAGGGACCGAAGCTTCTTCCTCTCTCACACTTAGATTCAGAGTGGAGAGAATAACATGTGTCTCAATGCATATTCTAATACCAGTTTGGATTTATTAGCTAGTAGTAACCCATAATTAAATATGTTTTAGTTCCACTGCAAGAAGTGTTATATTGTTATATTAATATATATATATATATATATATATATATATATATATATATATATATATATATATATACACACAATTATATACTTTATTCTGACAGAATATGCATCTTTAGATCAAAAGAGAAAACACTAATCTTGGATGATGCAGGTAAAACGTATATATATATATATATATATATATATATATATATATATATATATATATATATATATAAACTTACAACCTGCCTATTCAGCCAGGCCTTTGATTAAGAATGCTTTATTTGCATTTTATAATTATGTTTACATTATGTTATACACTTATTTAATTTAATCGAAGTGGAACATTTTTATTCTAATGCAATTCTAATTTTATTTAACTAGATTTTGTGACACGCTGTTTTAGTACTTTAGTAACTATCTGTTATTATAGCTTTTAATGGTATTTTATTACATATTCATCATGTTGTCTCAAATTGTCAAATCTGAATTTTGCTGAATTGCTTTTGTTTTCTGTCGTGTTTTCGCTCCACACTCGTTCCGTCTTATGTTCTTCATCTGTGGAGAACTTTGAGCTGCACTAAGCTGCAGGAAAGGTGCTATAAAAATAAAGATGGATTGATAATAACTCACGTGTCCTCATTCTTTGCTTCAAGTGGGGCTGCAGGGCCTCTGGACTGACCCAGAGGGTCAAAGGTCGAGCCTGAAAATACAAAATCATACCTTATTGTTAGCATAGAGCTACACATACAGGTTCATGCTAATACAATTAGCTAAAGGCTAAATCTGACTGCGGCTCCCTGAGCTCACCGCGGGTCAGAGACGAGGTGTAACCTGCTGCTCGGACGGCCGTCATCGGGCGGGCCGCTCCATCCTGTCACGTTGGAAAAACAAAACAAAATATAGTGATATATTTCCTCATTTGCTTCCCTTTTCACAACGATATATTGTTAATGTTCAACATTGATCTGGAATCCCTGAGGAAGAGAGATCTGACGGCTAGCGCCCGATAAGAACTCTGCGTGTGCGTCGGCGCCGCTCACCTGCACCGCTCCGGTCATGGTTCGGCCCATCGAAGAGGCCAAAGGGATCCGAGCCTTCGAGAAGCAAAAGGGACAAGAATTGTGAAAATAAATAGAATTTATGATGCAAATATAAAAATAAAAACATGTTCATGAATAAGAGTTCATGATTGAAGTGCTCTTCATCATTGTTGTATATTACACTATATATATATATATATATATATATATATATATATATATATATAAAATATTGTTGTAATATATACTATATTGAGTGTATATTATGTATTTATCCTGTTGTCGGCACACTGACACCTACTGTCCATACCGGTGAATTCATCTGTGCAACAGAGGTGCTTATTTGATATACTGTCTGATTGACATCTTTCTTTTTTTCTTTTTAAACACTATGATAAAAGTCTGTGGGTTTGATGCACTGATTCATTTAAAGTTTAGTGTTCACTACTGCAGCTGTTCAAGTCTTCAAACCAGGTTTCATTCTGAACTGTTCCGTGTCTTTGTACTCACGCCAAAGGAAGTCGCTAAAGGCCGAGCTCCAATGGCCGTGCCGGGAAACTTGGCAGTCATCTGGAAAATAAAGATATGACAGATTATTATGAGTATCAACAAATTGCCCATTTAAATGCAGTACTGGAAGAAGTATTACTCAAGTAAAAGTTGCAATAAAGTCCTGCATTTTAAATGCTACTTGAGTAAAAGTACAAAAGTATTAGTATCAAAATATATTAAAAGACCCAAAAGTACTTTATTATCTAGGCTCATTTGAGAATTATACATATTGTTTATTTTAGCACTGTTTTATAATTATTGAGACATTCCTATGTTCATCACTTGAATGTTGCAGCTGAGCTGGTAAAGGCGGGGCTTATCTTAAACATTACTGCTGGGTAGCTTAACATTTAGTAACATATATTAATGTACTAATGGATTATATTTTGTATTCATAATCTGAATCTGCAAAGTAACTAGTCAGTACTCACCGGAGGTCTTCTTCCATGACTTGTCCTCACTGCTTGCTGGAAGCCCACATCATTCTCCAACTCCTGGACATTTGTCAATAATTAGTAATAATAATAATAATAATAATAATAATAATAATAATAATAATAATAATAATACTACTACATTTTATTCACATAGCACTTTTCAAAATAAAGTTACAAAGACAAAACAAAAATGGCAGCCAAACAATAATAAAAAAAAGGATCAGTGAGAAGTAGTCAAACAAGTAAATTAGAAACAATATATAATATTTAAAATAGTAGATGCATAATAAAGGCTAAGAGAATGTCCCCTTGTGTATAAAGAGTTGTGACATTAAAGATAAAACGTTCATTCAGGCCACTGAAAGCACACTAATACACATGTGTTTTTAAAGATTGTTATTCTTCACATATTTATCGTTAAAGTTAAACGGAGTTATGCTGTTTATGTGTCATTATTCTTTGCATAAGTATAGCTTTATATCTGTTTAAGAGCTCATGGCCGCTTCACCTCGGAGTCAAACGTCGGGTTGTAGTCGTTGTATCCGGAGTACAGGTCCTCCTCCTCCACGGCCAGGTGCACGTGCTCCATTCTGCCTCCGCTGAAGTGAAATAAATGAATAAGAAATTAACAATAAGCGCAAAACAACCCGTTATACGTGTTTACAGGAGGCAACCAGCGAGGAGAGTTTGTTGTCGTTTCAGGGTTTCAATCCCACAATTCAACGCGGCGTGGGTAGGGACGGTTTACGCTCTCCGACGTCTGATTGGTTACTTACGCGTCAATCATCGACTCACGTTAACACGATTGGTCGAAGCGGATTTCCTCCGTTGCTACGATACAGACATAACCTAACCGCTAGATTCTATCTGAAACGATCGATATATAGCTCATAATGATCAATAGCAGATCATTACAGGCAGATATGTGGTTTGTCCTTCGTTTTAAATTGACTTAAATATAAATAAATAAATAAATGTATAAATAATTGTATGAATAAATACGGGAATAAATAAAGAAATACTTAAATGCATGTTTGAATAGAGAAATACAGAAATAAATGCTGAAATAAATATGGAAATAAATATATTTACGTATAGATACATAAATACAAGTTGATTATCAAACAGGACATAAATAAATACATATCATATATTTACTTCTAGATTTTTCCTCAACTACATTCATTTTTTTATTTTTTTATTTCAGCATTGACATATTTCAGTATTTATTTAAGCATTTATGTATTTACTTTATTTATTTATCTATTTATACATGTATTTATTTTTTGTTACTGTATTTATTTATACTTTATACATTTATGAATTTATACTTACGTTACATTCTGTACTCTACGTATATACAATAAATCGCAGTCGTTTGTGTGCGTGTGTGTGTGTGTGTGTGTGTGTGTGCGTGTGTGTGTGTGTGTGTGTGTGTGTGTGTGTGTGTGTGTGTGTGTGTGTGTGTGTGTGTGTTTTTGTCCTTCTGGGCTACCGTACCGGCACGCAGCAGCTGACTGCTGAGGGGGCGTGGCCACAGTTTTAGAGGGACCACGTTTGTCTGACCTGATTTCTTCAAACATCTAAAAATGAGCTCTTCTGACATGAGGACCATTACTGTGATCGGCAGGTGAGCAAGACAAGACGTGTGCACGTCGTTTCAACTGCTCCCAGCTTTTTATTTAAGGTTTTATTCTGCTGGTTGTGCAGCTGACAGGAAACTTACTTCTGACTTCCTTTCCTGATACTGATGCATTTGCAATTTCATTGTTTAACCGTAGTTATTTTAAATGCATCAGATAATTCCCTGGCATCTTAAATCGTTATACCTTCGCACTCTTTCTATCAAGAGGTTTGGCTTTTAGAAGTGTAATAAAATCTGAGCACAAATGAACATTTTTCATGTCAACAATTAACCTTTGAACTCAACACATAATATTTAGTTTGTCTTTACTTCAAAGACTTCTGTCCTTTTACTCTCTGATGAAGATCATTGGAGCGTCTTTTAAGAGGATTTATCTGTAAATAAAAAAAATGTAATAACAGCTTTATTTTTTCAGATGAACTTTTTTTGTAAAGTTGAGTTGTATTTAAGGAATAAATCAAACTAAGACTGTCAAGGTGAGAGGGACAAAAACAAGCCCTTGGCTTTCAATGATTAACTTTGACGTAACCGTCTACTCTACACACCTCTTTTGTTTCTGTTAATTTAATTACTTAAGTTGACCATACTAGTAGTTACAATACACTGTGGAAAGATGCAGCTTTATTTAGTAGGAATAATAAATAAATACAGTTTGGGGGGAGATTTACAGAATTAAGCTGCATTATTAAATACAATAATTATTACATATTCCGTATTATCTCCGTCTACCCAGAGAGGGAAGTTGTGTGTAAACTGTCTCAGCTTACTGAAGTTGATTGAAGAGAAGGTTATCTAAAAACTGTAGTGTGTTTATCACACACAGGCAAATAAAGCAGTGTTTTTATTTATTTAAATATATTATTTTACATTTGTATTATTATGTAGCTTAGCGGCTCCACTTATAGTTTACATTTAAACCTGCTGGTTGTTCCTATGCACTCTCCTGCTGTCACCTCTCTTAAACATGGAGGTAAATATAAAACATCTAAATATTCACTCAGCTTTGCTTGATGTGCTCAAACGTGCAAACATCCTCCATAATATTCTGGTTGGAACCTCAGTTTCCACTACAGGATTGTGTGCAGTTGTGCTTTGCACTGTGTAACTGACCTCTCTGTGCTTTTACAGACAAAGAGAGAGATACTGCAGCATAAAATAAAGAAGGAGTTATTTATGTAACAGGTGACGGTGAAAACACACCACAGCAATGACCAAAGCCAAAGAAACACACCGATTGTGACATTAGATGTTCAAATATCTAGAAGAGAGGAGTGAATATCCTGAATAACTGTGTTCCAGCGGGCTGATCGGCCGCTCCTGGGCCATGGTGTTCCTCAGCGGAGGCTTCAGCGTGAAGATCTACGACAACCAGCCGGGACAGTCGGCCAAGGCCGTCACGGAGATCAGGTCAGCCTCCGCCCTGCAGAAACCACTCCGTTGACTTCCATTGTTATAAACTCACTCTGATCTTGTGTCCCTCCTTTTTGATTTATTGGCAGAACTGGAATCTAATATTAATAAGAGTGTTATCGTTGGAGTATAATGAGCTCTTCATATCTACATCAGTCACGGGTCCTCTTAAAGGTCACCGTATGTCTCTGACACGATGCCATGAAATCATACGCACTGCTCTTTTAAATCCATGTTTATGTTACAGAGATATTGTCACAGTTTATTATGTCTAACTTTACTCGTACTTTTACGCTGACAAAGGATTTCACAAGGGGGAAACACTTTCACTATAAGGATAGTTAATCCCCAGAATGAATGAAATGTATTTGTCCTCGTACCCAGAGAACAATAGTTTTAATGCCTTTTATTCTGAGCAAATGTTGTAGAAACAATGACTCTGGCTCGGGCCGGACCATAACTAGGTATGATCCATGTTCGTCTTTCAATGCAAACAAGATTAAATCATATTTCAAGATGTTACGCTGCCTAAATGGCTTTAAAGAAGCACAGACCGAATTTTAAAATCTCCTAAAATCTTAAGTACTTTAAACGTTTCTGTGCCGTCCTCACCGTGATGTTGGTGTGGCTGCAAAACATTGAAATGCACATTAACTAAATGTATAGGCGGACCCCTGTCCATGAAACATAACCCCGTTTTCTTTTCTACACATGCAGAAACTCTCTTCCTCTATTGGATCACGTGGATAAACACGTTCATGTTCAGAGCCACTGCTGGTTAAACATTGTGCAGGAACGTGCAGTTCAGAAGTCAGTTAGTCTTCTTAAGAAGTTAAGAAGACTAACTGGGACACAAGAGTCATTATTTTAACTTTCCTGTGAAAAGCTTATCTGCTGCCGGCAGTAAAAAATAAAAATAAAAAAACACTCACAATAAGTTGATCGGGGGAAATTTCCGTTATCAGAATAATCGTTCAGTCTGATTAAACAAAACAAAAAAAGGATTTATCATGAACGGAAGAACAGACTCACACAAAGCTGATATTTATCTTTTTATTTATTAATTCAGATTATCCTTTATTTCTCAATGAATAACCATGTGAGATCTGATCACCTAATTTAATATTGTTTGTTTTTCACGTTCTCTCAAAAAGAAGATGTCGTATTTATTTTAATTTTAAACAACATAAGGTGAAGTGATACATTTCATAACACTTTAAATAATGGTCCTTCATGAATCCAGGCTCCAGTCTGTTAACATCATTTAAATTCTGTTTCCATTGAACCGCACAGCTCCCTTTCGATATCTCAATAACGGTTAAAAAGCGAGTGATGTCATCGTCTCCGTGGCTCTGACCCTCTGTCTGTCTGTGTGTCAGGAAGCAGCTGCAGGAGCTGCAGGATGCCCGCATGCTGCGAGGACAGCTGGACGCCACGCAGCAGCTCGCCCTGCTCAGCGGCTACGAGGACCTGGCTCTGGCTCTGGAGGGAGCCTTCTTCATCCAGGTGAGTCCTGCACCGCTCACAGACCAGCACATGATCAAGATCTAGTCGATCACATGATGCGTCCTTAAAGCTATCATCAAGATCTAGTCGATCACATGTGTCCTTAAAGCTATCATCAAGATCTAGTCGATCACATGTGTCCTTAAAGCTATCCTCAAGATCTAGTCGATCACATGATGCGTCCTTAAAGATATCATCAATAACTAGTTGATGACATGTGTACTTAAAGATATCATCAAGATCTAGTTGATCACATGATGCGTCCTTAGAGATACCATCAAGATCTAGTCGATCACATGTGTCCTTAAAGCTATCCTCAAGATCTAGTCGATCACATGATGCGTCCTTAAAGCTATCATCAAGATCTAGTCGATCACATGATGTGTCCTTAAAGCTATCATCAAGATCTAGTTGATCTCATGATGCGTCCTTAAAGATATCATTAACTAGTTGATCACATGTGTCCTTAAAGCTATCATCAAGATCTAGTCGATCACATGATGCGTCCTTAAAGATACCATCAAGATCTAGTCGATCACTTGTGTCCTTAAAGCTATCATCAAGATCTAGTCGATCACATGATGCGTCCTTAAAGCTATCAATAACTAGTTGATCATATGCGTCCTTAAAGATATCATTAAGATCTAGTCGATCACATGATGCGTCCTTAAAGATATCATCAATAACTAGTTGATCACATGATGTGTCCTTAAAGATATCATCAAGATCTAGTCGATCACATGATGCGTCCTTAAAGCTATCATCAAGATCTAGTCGATCACATGATGCGTCCTTAAAGCTGTCATTAAGATCTAGTCGATCACATGATGCGTCCTTAAAGTTATCATCAAGATCTAGTCGATCACATGATGCGTCCTTAAAGCTATCATCAATAACTAGTTGATCACATGATGCGTCCTTAAATATATCATCAATAACTAGTTGATCACATGATGTGTCCTTAAAGATATCATCAATAACTAGTTGATCACATGATGTGTCCTTAAAGATATCGTCAATAACTAGTTGATCACATGATGTGTCCTTAAAGATATCATCAAGATCTAATTGATCACATGATGCGTCCTTAAAGCTATCATCAATAACTAGTTGATCACATGATGTGTCCTTAAAGCTATCATTAAGATCTAGTTGATCACATGATGTGTCCTTAAAGCTATCATTAAGATCTAGTCGATCACATGATGCGTCCTTAAAGCTATCATCAAGATCTAGTCGATCACATGATGCGTCCTTAAAGCTGTCATTAAGATCTAGTCGATCACATGATGCGTCCTTAAAGTTATCATCAAGATCTAGTCGATCACATGATGCGTCCTTAAAGATATCATCAAGATCTAATTGATCACATGATGCGTCCTTAAAGCTATCATCAATAACTAGTTGATCACATGATGTGTCCTTAAAGCTATCATTAAGATCTAGTTGATCACATGATGTGTCCTTAAAGCTATCATTAAGATCTAGTCGATCACATGATGCGTCCTTAAAGCTATCATCAAGATCTAGTCGATCACATGATGCGTCCTTAAAGCTATCAATAACTAGTTGATCATATGCGTCCTTAAAGATATCATTAAGATCTAGTCGATCACATGATGCGTCCTTAAAGATATCATCAATAACTAGTTGATCACATGATGTGTCCTTAAAGATATCATCAAGATCTAGTCGATCACATGATGCGTCCTTAAAGCTATCATCAAGATCTAGTCGATCACATGATGCGTCCTTAAAGCTGTCATTAAGATCTAGTCGATCACATGATGCGTCCTTAAAGTTATCATCAAGATCTAGTCGATCACATGATGCGTCCTTAAAGCTATCATCAATAACTAGTTGATCACATGATGCGTCCTTAAATATATCATCAATAACTAGTTGATCACATGATGTGTCCTTAAAGATATCATCAATAACTAGTTGATCACATGATGTGTCCTTAAAGATATCGTCAATAACTAGTTGATCACATGATGTGTCCTTAAAGATATCATCAAGATCTAATTGATCACATGATGCGTCCTTAAAGCTATCATCAATAACTAGTTGATCACATGATGTGTCCTTAAAGCTATCATTAAGATCTAGTTGATCACATGATGTGTCCTTAAAGCTATCATTAAGATCTAGTCGATCACATGATGCGTCCTTAAAGCTATCATCAAGATCTAGTCGATCACATGATGCGTCCTTAAAGCTGTCATTAAGATCTAGTCGATCACATGATGCGTCCTTAAAGTTATCATCAAGATCTAGTCGATCACATGATGCGTCCTTAAAGATATCATCAAGATCTAATTGATCACATGATGCGTCCTTAAAGCTATCATCAATAACTAGTTGATCACATGATGTGTCCTTAAAGCTATCATTAAGATCTAGTTGATCACATGATGTGTCCTTAAAGCTATCATTAAGATCTAGTCGATCACATGATGCGTCCTTAAAGCTATCATCAAGATCTAGTCGATCACATGATGCGTCCTTAAAACTGTCATTAAGATCTAGTCGATCACATGATGCGTCCTTAAAGTTATCATCAAGATCTAGTCGATCACATATTGCGTCCTTAAAGCTATCATCAATAACTAGTTGATCACATGATGCGTCCTTAAATATATCATCAATAACTAGTTGATCACATGATGTGTCCTTAAAGATATCATCAATAACTAGTTGATCACATGATGTGTCCTTAAAGATATCGTCAATAACTAGTTGATCACATGATGTGTCCTTAAAGATATCATCAAGATCTAATTGATCACATGATGCGTCCTTAAAGCTATCATCAATAACTAGTTGATCACATGATGTGTCCTTAAAGCTATCATTAAGATCTAGTTGATCACATGATGCGTCCTTAAAGCTAAACATGTGATACATTTATTAAATATGATTCTGGGCCACAGATTAAACCAGTAAACAGTACATGAAGTAGTTCAATGTTTATTTAATTAAAATGCTGCTTATGTGTATAAATCAGTAATAATATGCCCATAGTATCATATCAAAGGGACAAAAGTTTAAGAAAAAAAAGAGTATCTCTCCACTGCGGTGTTAGTACTTTTACTTAAGTTAAAGATCAGAGTACTTCTTCCACCACACGTTGTTGGTTCATGCATGAAGTGATCGTTCCAGTAATCTCAGTACAATACATTCTGGTATGTTTAACAACAACAACAAAAGTCCCTGTTTGTCCTCAAGGGGGCGCCACCTCATTGGTTAATATGTGTGACGTATTCAAGCTGATGGATTTTAAATGAAGCTCAGCACAAAACTCACAGCTGAGTTTCTGCATTTTGCAAAGTTTTGACTCTTTGTGGATTTTATGTGTAATAACATGAAGGCAGCCTTGCTTTTCTTCACCTCCAATTAATGTATTTGTTTTTCAATATCAGTAATATGTTTTTTTTATATTGATATTTTGATTAAATGTCGATACAATTTAAAAAAAATTCTAAACGACATTTATAACGATAGGCAACAGAAAATAATAAGTTCTATATGGAACTGATTTGACAGAAGAACGTATTTGATCATCAGAGATTTACCAAATACTTACCCGACTAAATCAGAACCCAAATGTTTTCTAACGGACCTGAATTTCTCAGCGCTGGAAGCCGTGATATGATTGCCTTTATATTGTTTAGTAAGATACCATGCAGTCAAACGCCGGCTTAATCATGAACATGTGACACGTCATGTGTTGTGCATGCTTCTCTTGCAGCTCAGAGACTTTCAGGCGTTTGTTCAGGTTCATCTGGTTCCTTCAGTTGAATTAATTCATGTGTGACTCGAGTCACACTCAAATAACCAATGGTGATTAAACAACTTTTACAACTAATTTGCTTCTACAAAAGTCTCCTTTGTGCACAGCAGGAAACACAGCGATACAATGTCGTTAATGTGACACAACATGCCGTTTATGACGTGTTTATATTGGGTTGCGTGTTGTGCTTGTTGTCACTGTGATGGGCCCGGAAAGGCCAGGGGTCGGTTGTCCGTTACCCCCCTGTGTCCAGCCCAACCCTATCGCTTATATCATCTAACGAAGTCAAGCGGAGAACTCTCTTGGAACGCTTCAGTTGGAATTTGTCTTGAAAAAACATTTAAAACAAGAAATCACTCATCTGGTCCTTTTGTGTCGTGCTTAGAAGAACAAACAGTCTCCACGGAGGTGTATTGCTTATTTTCACTCATCACCTCAAAGGAAAGAATCAATCCAGTGCAGAGAGGCGGGCAGGGCCAGGATTAATCAATACTGTACAGAGGTCAGGAACAATAGAGGACTTATTATAAACAGGGAAATAACAATGACAGTTGTATCTGTTCGGAGAGGCGGCGTAACATTTCCTGATGGGACCCGACGTTCACCCCGTTATTGATCCGGGTTTGTCTCGAGGAGTTCAAGGAGTCCACGTTCCAGAACATAGCAGTAACTCACATGGGGCTGACATCAGTCTGTAGGAAGGCAGCAGGACAGCATGCACCAGTGGGGAGGGAGCTGCCGCACATTACTCTTCATCTCTTGAGGCGCCTGTCATTCCCAACATGGCATCGCGTCAGTGCTCACGGATCCTGCAGGTATGCTGCTCGCCGTGAGGGATGTTTCAAAAGAACGCTGACGTCCCCCATGAGCTGCTGAGGAGCCGCTCCTTTCCCACACAATGACATGACATAAAACCCAGCCTGTGGTGGATGGGTAATACAAATTTAAAAAAACATGAACTGGTTGCATCCAGTTTTTAAAATGCAAGAACAATTTGTTCTTCGTTATTTATTTTTTTACAGGAGAGATTTTCATCGGAGGAGTTTATAGCGTGAAAGTATTTTTACGTTTTCATCTTTGCTTTAGTTAAAGAAAGATTAATGACAACGTCTTTTAACTCTTTTAACTCCACGATGTCTTCTAACTCCATTCTCCATACTCTTCTGTGTACCAGTTAAGACAGAAGTTTATATATCTATGTCACGGTTAATAGCATTAGTAACCTTTCCCTGTTTGTGTGTTTCCAGGAGTCCGTGTTTGAGCAGCTTGACGTCAAGCAGAGCGTCTTTCAGGACATCGAGCGTCTTGTGGGGAGCGACGTCATCCTGAGCAGCTCCACTTCCTGTCTGGTGCCGAGCAAGGTCTTCTCCAAAGTTCAGAACCGGAGTCGCTGCCTCGTCTCTCATCCGGTGAGTGATGCTGCAGCCCGGGTACCAGCTGGGGCTTTCCACAGCCATTTTAGTTCATAATAATTAAAAAAAAGTATTTACAGGTTCTCTGAGCCGAGTTCAAGAGGGCTTGGTTGAAGAACACCTGTAAACATCTAGTTCCCTTCTTTAATGTATGTCTGCTAAACAGGGTTATGATGGCGTTGTCACAGTAACGAACACACTGCTTCATTAAACTGCTGACACACTGGATCTGTTGTCTCAGTTACGTTGTTCTCGATATATCAGTGTTGTTGCATTGTAACGTTCCACCAACATATTTCACCAGCAGATCGATTATTTCTTATTGTTGCTGACGCATGCTGACAAAGCGCTTTCCTTGAGGAGGATTCTGAGAGAACAACGTAACCAACGCACCGCCTCGCCATCGCCAGCTATTTTGTTGCAGAACTGCAAACAAGCTATTTGTTTTATCAGTGTCCCAACTGTACCTAAGAAATAACAATATTTTACTTTTGGGAATTACAAAATGTTTCAGCTCTTTTTCTGCTGGCCCTGAGAAATATCCATTTGACCCGAACATCACAGCCTGCCTTTTGCCCGCAAAACCAATTTAATTTAATTTGAAGATGAATAATAAGGGAATGCATCGATGCCAGACCTCTGGTAAGTGTGGACTGTCATCAACATTTTAGACAATATCAGCTGTCAATCACGGAGAAGCTCCCCTTGGTGTTAACATGGAATCTTACACACCCTTCCATGAAGGTGAAATGACAGATTTAGCTGTGTGTCACCAGTGAGCTTAAAGGGATTCCGTCGTCACTCCACAAAGTGCACAATCAAGCTGTTCTCTGTCAGTACTGGTGTTAGTGGTGCTGATGGACTTCAAGTGAGGAAAAGGTGCATCGTCACTGCTGGTGGAGGACAGAGTGCGTTGTGTTGTGCAGTGAACTGCAACCAGGTCTCTGGATAAAACTAAGATTAAATAAAACGAAACAAAAGAGAGTAATGTTTAAAACGGCAAACCGTGTCAGAAGTCTGATTTAATAAATGTGGCTGAGTAGAGATTAATGTTATAATGTAGTTTATTGTGCTCTATATAGGTAGTAACAAGACGTGTCATAGTGCATTTTAGCCTGGTAATCAATCAATCAATCAATCAATGTTTTATTAACCACCACTCGACCGAGGTTGGTGGGATTTTTGCGTAAAAATAGTTTCTGAAACCAAACCCCAGCATGACTTCTTCTGTGGTTTTCCTCCAGGAAGGATTTTTTTTGATCAGTTGTTTCAGCTGTCGTTGGGGTTAAAGACACATAAGCTTGTTTTTACTTCCCACTCTCTGATGACTGACTCTCTCCCTCCTCAGGTAAACCCACCTTACTATGTCAAACTGGTGGAGCTGGTGCCTCACCCAGACACAGCAGCAGCCGTTATGGACGCCGCCCACTCCCTAATGACCACGGTAAGGACCGCAGCCTAAAGAACCCTAAAGTCAGGATGACTCAGTCAATACAAAGTTTATGAGCGTAAACACGTGAACAATTATTGAATGCAGGCCAGGAATGGACTCATATAGTACGGTTTAGTGTTGGTAAAAAGTCCTGGCCTGCAAACATGTTGTCCGTTTGTTTGTTTGTTGTCGTTAGATTATCTGGCGTCATCAGGATGACGGTGTGTTACGAGTCCCCGGATTACAACACAATGGTTATTCCATGCAACGCTGTGCAAGTCTTTGCAAGATGAATTCCATAGCATGCAAATCAGTTAACATCCCTGGGCGTACTCAGATCCGCAGTAAAGCAAATACACGTTCACTTCATTTTCGTTGTGTTGATTGTATTTTTCCGATAAATTCAATGCTTAGTCTGCATTGGCGAGTGTTTACCTTTTGGAATAATGAAGACTCGTGGCACATTGAACTGTTCATGATGCTATAATTAAATTGCCATATATTTAAAAAAGGCATCCGTTCCGCAATGCAATTCTTGACCCAACTTGTTTCTCACCATTCAGGTTGGCCAGGCGCCCGTCCGCCTGAGGAAAGAGATAGACGGCTTTGCCCTCAACCGAGTGCAGGCGGCCGTCATTGCAGAGTCCTGGAGGCTGGTCCAGGTCAGTGCCTGGTGTCTGTCCACAGGGGAAACCGTGGAGTTAGTCCTGTTGTTTTTTCCTCTCGCACTAGTGTGGAATTTAAAAACACACCTACAAAAAAGCCATGTCCTGTTTGCATCTACGCTCAGGACTGTTTCTTTTTTAACTTGTTGTTGTTTTTCCTTTTTGGACCTTTTTATATTTATCCGTCACCTGAAATGAACTCCACATCGGGGTGAAAGCTGCCAAGAGAGTTCACATGCAGCTGATGAAGCCCATTGCTGCACTCACTGAAGTGTCAGTGGTGACTTTTCCCAGAAGTGGTGCGTTACAGTTCAAGCAGCCAGCGCTAAGCGCTAGTAGCAGCTTAGCAGCAGCTAGGAACAAGGTGGAAATCCTCATGCATCCAACACAGATCTTTACCTTTTTTTTTTTCCCTCTCCCCTAATAAATAAATAAATATATATACGTATGTATATTATACACACACACACACACACAGGAAGACGTCAATAGAGTACTTCACCTGCAGGCCTATACATCATAAGCCTGCAGCAACATTGTGTAATTACACTAACTGCCAGAGGGGGATACAAAAGTTCCCCACTGCAGGTTTCAGGTTTTAATTATTCTTTTTTTTCCATTTTCTACCTACTTCATGAGAGTAAATAGATAGATACTGTTTTGGGGTTAAGATGTTTGTTGAGTCAGAATAGTCGTAATAGTGGCGTTTCTATTGGCTGAACCAAGCAATTTAGTTTTTATGAATTTGGCACATCAGCACATTTATCTTTAAATGTTTAAGAATTGGTATATATATATATATATATATATATATATATATATATATATATATATATATATATATATATATATTTTTAGCAGAAACAAAACCTTTTTTACGTGACATTACAACATTTTGAGGTTTGGGTCCTCGGTCTTGGAGAAGGTCCTCAAAACGTCAGACACACAAGTGTGTGTGTGTGTTTTTTTTATCTCTAGACAAGAGCTCCTCAGTCTCAGTGAGGCTTTGGGTTGCTGATGGTTTGTAATAGAGGCAGAAAAGAGGAAGCCCCTTGTCAGCTCACCTCTGCTGTAATCTCTGTGGTCTCCTTCCAACAAAAAGAAAGGAATACAATGAGAGTAAACGAGCCTCAGCCGCTGATGACAGGCGCCATTACTCCATCACTCATGAAGAAAAGCTGAGGATGATTGCGATGATTGTGATGATTGCGATGATTGTTACCTGAACTGAACTCACATGAACACTTGGGGATTCAGGCTTCCAATATCACAGACATCAGAATTATTATTTCTGTAGAAGATTCACAGCCTTTTGTACTCAATATTTGAGGATACTTTCTTTCTTTTGTCTTTGTTTCAAGGCTCTTGCGTTTCTCTTTTGGTTTCATATTTGTGGCAGGGAGTAACCTGCTGCTCTTTAGGGCTTCAGAGTCTCAGTAGAATTTGGTTTTAATCAACAATAAATCGTCAAAATCAAACTGCTGATGTGCAAAATTGTCGAATCAGTTCATGCACATATAAGAAGTATGAGTTTACTTCATGACATACATACTATGATTTTATTAAGTCTGCAATTTTCAAATTGTTGCTCTAAAGACAAAAATGTCTGCGCAAAATGTCTGCCATAACTTTGACCATTTGGATTTTAACCCTTTAAATACTGAGGGGATTATTTGTTTCACAGTCTGAGTTATGTTATTGATTTGCGACAATACTGATTTTGATGCATTTTATCCATATCATAGTTGAGGTAACATGAGATCATGGCTTAATCTGTTGGAAAATAGCACAAAAATAAAATTATCTAAATAGAAATAGATCAAAAGTAGAACTTGTTTAGATCAGAAGTCTTAAATCATGAATTCCCATGACAAACTCCTGAATTGTGACTAAAAGCTCCTGAATTGTGACTAAAAACTCTCTCTCCTCCTGGTCCCTCTAGTCTCTCTCTCCTCCTGGTCTCTCTAGTCTCTCTCTCCTCCTGGTCTCTCTAGTCTCTCTCTCCTCCTGGTCCCTCTCCTCCTGGTCTCTCTAGTCTCTCTCTCCTCCTGGTCTCTCTAGTCTCTCTCTCCTCCTGGTCTCTCTAGTCTCTCTCTCCTCCTGGTCTCTCTCCTCCTGGTCTCTCTCCTCCTGGTCTCTCTCCTCCTGGTCTCTCTAGTCTCTCTCTCCTCCTGGTCTCTCTAGTCTCTCTCTCCTCCTGGTCTCTCTAGTCTCTCTCTCCTCCTGGTCTCTCTAGTCTCTCTCTCCTCCTGGTCTCTCCTCCTGGTCTCTCTCCTCCTGGTCTCTCTCCTCCTGGTCTCTCTCCTCCTGGTCTCTCTCCTCCTGGTCTCTCTAGTCTCTCTCTCCTCCTGGTCTCTCTAGTCTCTCTCTCCTCCTGGTCTCTCTAGTCTCTCTCTCCTCCTGGTCTCTCTAGTCTCTCTCTCCTCCTGGTCTCTCCTCCTGGTCTCTCTCCTCCTGGTCTCTCTCCTCCTGGTCTCTCTCCTCCTGGTCTCTCTCCTCCTGGTCTCTCTAGTCTCTCTCCTCCTGGTCTCTCTAGTCTCTCTCCTCCTGGTCTCTCTCCTCCTGGTCTCTCTCCTCCTGGTCTCTCTCCTCCTGGTCTCTCTAGTCTCTCTCTCCTCCTGGTCTCTCTAGTCTCTCTCCTCCTGGTCCCTCTCCTCCTGGTCTCTCTCCTCCTGGTCTCTCTCCTCCTGGTCTCTCTAGTCTCTCTCTCCTCCTGGTCTCTCTAGTCTCTCTCTCCTCCTGGTCTCTCTCCTCCTGGTCTCTCTCCTCCTGGTCTCTCTAGTCTCTCTCTCCTCCTGGTCTCTCTAGTCTCTCTCTCCTCCTGGTCTCTCTAGTCTCTCTCTCCTCCTGGTCTCTCTAGTCTCTCTCCTCCTGGTCTCTCTAGTCTCTCTCCTCCTGGTCTCTCTCCTCCTGGTCTCTCTCCTCCTGGTCTCTCTCCTCCTGGTCTCTCTCCTCCTGGTCTCTCTAGTCTCTCTCTCCTCCTGGTCTCTCTAGTCTCTCTCCTCCTGGTCCCTCTCCTCCTGGTCTCTCTCCTCCTGGTCTCTCTCCTCCTGGTCTCTCTAGTCTCTCTCTCCTCCTGGTCTCTCTAGTCTCTCTCCTCCTGGTCTCTCTAGTCTCTCTCCTCCTGGTCTCTCTCCTCCTGGTCTCTCTCCTCCTGGTCTCTCTCCTCCTGGTCTCTCTAGTCTCTCTCCTCCTGGTCTCTCTAGTCTCTCTCCTCCTGGTCTCTCTCCTCCTGGTCTCTCTAGTCTCTCTCTCCTCCTGGTCTCTCTAGTCTCTCTCCTCCTGGTCTCTCTAGTCTCTCTCCTCCTGGTCTCTCTCCTCCTGGTCCCTCTCCTCCTGGTCTCTCTCCTCCTGGTCTCTCTCCTCCTGGTCTCTCTAGTCTCTCTCTCCTCCTGGTCTCTCTAGTCTCTCTCTCCTCCTGGTCTCTCTAGTCTCTCTCTCCTCCTGGTCTCTCTAGTCTCTCTCCTCCTGGTCTCTCTCCTCCTGGTCTCTCTCCTCCTGGTCTCTCTCCTCCTGGTCTCTCTCCTCCTGGTCTCTCTAGTCTCTCTCTCCTCCTGGTCTCTCTCCTCCTGGTCTCTCTCCTCCTGGTCTCTCTAGTCTCTCTCTCCTCCTGGTCTCTCTAGTCTCTCTCTCCTCCTGGTTTCTCTAGTCTCTCTCTCCTCCTGGTCTCTCTCCTCCTGGTCTCTCTCCTCCTGGTCTCTCTCCTCCTGGTCTCTCTCCTCCTGGTCCCTCTAGTCTCTCTCTCCTCCTGGTCTCTCTCCTCCTGGTCCCTCTCGTCTCTCTCCTCCTGGTCTCTCTCCTCCTGGTCCCTCTCGTCTCTCTCCTCCTGGTCTCTCTCCTCCTGGTCCCTCTCCTCCTGGTCTCTCTCTTCCTGGTCTCTCTCCTCCTGGTCTCTCTCCTCCTGGTCCCTCTCCTCC